>NC_051393.1:55695-63195 GCF_015228065.2 Penaeus monodon
CTCAAAATGGACGTTCATATCATTTGAAGTCGAGGATACTATGAGCACATACAACGCTTTTGGCTTGAAGCAAAAATGACTTGAAAATCATTGTTGACATCGTATTTATATTGCTATGATTATTGTTGATATCATAGGAAGATGAGGAGAGAGAGAGAGGGAGATAGAGATAGAGAGAGAGAGATAGAGAGAGAGAGAGAGAGAGAGAGAGAGATAGAGAGAAAGATTATTATTATTATTGTTGTTGTTGTTTACTATTACTTTTACTATTATTTATTATTATTATTAGTATTAATATCATCATCATTATTAGAATTATCATTATTAGAATTATTATGATTATTATTATTATTATTACATCTTATTATCATTAGAACTCTGATAATCATAATATTATATTTTTTATTATTTCTATTATTATTACATTTATTTTCTTAATCCAACGTTATAATTTTATTGTGAATATATTATTATTATTATCTTATGATCTTTATTTTTTTTTTTTATTCTTATTCTTATTATGAGCGTTATAATATCATTATCATTTTTTTTTGTTATTATTATTAGTATCAATTATTATTGTATTGTTATCTTTTTTTATTATCATAATTATTATTATCATTATTGGTATTATTGTATTATTATCCTTATTAATTATTATTATTATTATCATTATATTAATTTATTTATTAGCGTTTCGTATTAGAGTTATTATTAATTATTATTATTCTTTATTATCCTTATTATTCTTATTAAAATATAATTAGTAGTAGTATAGTATATTACTAGTATTATCATTATTATTAGTAATAGTGTTATTATTATATATTATTAATTTCTTTTTTTCAGTTATTGATATTATTATTATTATTATTATTATCATTATTATTATTATTATTATTTTTATTATTATCATTGGCGTTATTATGACGTTTATTTTTTTTTTTCATTATTATTATTAATATTTCATTAGTAATTATTTTTTTGTATTATTTAATCATTATTAGTATTAGTTATTGTTATCATGTCTTACTTGCTTTATTATTATTATCAATTATTAATTATTATTATTATTTTATTCTTATTATTATTATTATTATTATTATCTTATATTATCTTATATTATTATTCTTATTATTATGTATTAACATTATTATTATCATTATTATTAAGAATAATATGTTTATTATTCTTGCTTATTATTATTAATTAATTATCTTTATATTGATAAATAGAATCATAATAATGCATTTGTTTTATTTTTAGTATGAGAATAATAATAATTATATATTTATTATTATTATTATCATATATTATTATCATTTAGTTTTTTAAAATTATTACTATAATAATACGATATTCATAATAATAGTAATAATTACTAATAATTATTATTATTATTCTTGTTTTTGTTATTAATTTTATCATTACTATTATTATTATTTTTTATTATTATTATTATTTATTATTATATTATGTATTATTATTATTATTATTACTGTTTTATATTATTATTTTTATGTTTATTGTTAATTTTGTTAATTATATTATGTTTATTTGTTATTGTCATTGATGAACTATTTATTATTATTATCTTATTATTATTTTTATTATTATCATCAATATTATTGTCATCATTATTATTGTTTATTATAATTATTATTCATCATTATTCTTATTAATATTGTAATATTAATATTATTACTAGCCTTACTATACTATTAATATCATCAATATTATTGTTATTATTACTATTATTTTTATTATTATTATTATTTATTATTAATATTATTGTTATTATTATATTATCATATTTATTATTATACATTTTTACTAAGCTTTACTTGTGTTATTTTTAGTAGTAGTAATTTTTATTATTATTATTATTATTTTATTATTATTTATTATATTATTGTTGTTGTTGTACGCCGGCCGCCTTCGTCTCACTCTGCCACAAAACCACAAGGCAGGCTTAGGAGACGGCGGTTATCCACAGGGGCAGTGACACTGAACAGTTCCAGAGGCACCGAGCACCACAGCGTCCCGAACACCACGAGGGGCAACGCCACGTGGCGAGGCAGGGCAAGATAATAACACAAAATGAGAGTCGTTTCCTTTTTTTTACCCATCTACTTTTCTATTAGGCACAATACAGGGAAACCAGCTATCACACTTGCACGATACCGCTTATAACAGGGCAGACAAAGTTCATCCGGGTCCAGACAGGTCACACACGGGTCTTTCACATAAGCAGCACCCAACTGCGTCTCTCGTCTTGTTCCCTCCGCTCCTCCGCACACAGCCAGCTGCGTCAAGTTTGCCCAGGACCCTTCATGATAACACATGCCCAGGTCATCCTTTTCATGTTAACACATGTTTCGCACAAGAGAACAAAGACCCACTGGCGTAGCCTATCCCATCCCCCCCTATCAAGCAGACGACCCGTCTGCTCGACTACCTAAACCTGAAAACCAACTACGAAAATTTGAATAAAATTAGTCCCTCAGGAACAAACAAATTCTTTCAAACAAAAGTAACCGTAATTTGAAAATTCAGTTCTCAGAAACACAAAAATCTTTCATCCACGCGGCTCTCGTTCGCTCTCGCTGGGGTCGCTCTGGAGGAAGTGTGGGCGGGCGGTAGATTGGCATGGCCCCCGAGGGGTATCTCCTGCCCGCAAGACCTGCTCTGGGCACTATTGACGTCTGTTGCCTCGCCCTCACCGTCCAAATGGCTCGTCCTCAATCTCGTCAGCATCTGCCACGTCCTCATCGCCGCTAACGGGTGCTAACCTAATCTTTTTCACCATGGACCAGGAGTAGCTTTTCCTGCCCATGGTAAACAGCCACGTCCGGTGCACCAAGTCTCGAGAAGTCAGGCACGGCCCCACACCAACCAACTCCTTGCTCCTCGAAGACTCTTCTAGTGCTCCACTTCCTCACAAGTGCCTGCTTTTGCACCAACTACATCTTTTGGGCCTTATCGGGAAGTTAGCTACCAACACTGTAACTAACCCTCCCTGTCCAACATGCTCCGCCCAACCGCTAACGCCATCGCCAGCTGCAGTTTTGATGAGTCTCCACGAGGCCCTCTACTCCACGCATCACTTTGACGTCGACAACAACGACCGGATTCTAACGACTCTGTCCTTTGGGGAAATGTGCAGTGCACTCAGCCGTAAGCTACCATCGCACCGCCAACTCTGGACGCAAGGGCACATCTTCACCGTGCACCCTCACCAGCTGTCTGTCCAAGGTCGACACACCGCTTACTCTGTCGCAGGTAGTCAGGGCCCAGCAGTAGGTGCTCTCCAGACGGCCACATAGACACCGTAGCCGCTGCACCTTGCTGCCAACAGCACCAATACGCGCCCTCCACTGGCCCCTTGAGCTGCCACACCATGCCCCGTGGACACCACACAGTCTCTGTTGTGCGTCTAGAAAGTTGCATAGGGACAACATATCAGCCCCACTAGGGTCTTCCTCAGTAGCCCCAGTGTCCACTGTCGGCGGCATGGCTTCCCATCTATTGAGCCTCCACCTCATCGTGATTTTTCGACGGAAGCTTACCCAAGTTGGGGGGCCCAGGGAACCGAGGAAGCTGGGTTTCGGCCCCCTGCCCAGCCTGTCCGGAGTTTTGCCGCCCCTGTACCACTTCCTTATCTTAAACATCACTCGGATGCTGCAAGGTCCTAGGGTTGCCTGCTATGTGACGTAGATTTGTTGCAGCTGCTGGTCCTTCCAAGCGTCAACAAAGAATCGCGGGCCAGACCACGAATCATCCTCTATCCGCAGCCGCAGGGTAACGACCTCCTTACAGCCCTCCACATCCTGCGCCGCTGGGACGGTGCCGCTCGCCCGTGGCGTTTTCCCCTCCTGGTGTTCTGGGACGCTGTGGTCCTCGGTGCCTCTTGGAAGCTGTTTCAGTGTCCACGCCCTGTGGATAGCACGCCGTCTGCCTAGCCTGCTTGTTTTGTGGCAGAGAGAGAGGCGTAAATCGCCGTAACAAATGGTGGTCAGGAGTGGACTTTGTGATATTTGATCAGTGAGAGCGCCGATTTATATCATGTAGTCAGATGCGGCAGCCCATCGGGAGAAGGAGCTATGACTGAGGCAGGCACGAGGGAGGTGAAGCCGCGCCAATGGACCTGATCACTGCCTGCTGGCCCGGTATGAGGAGGAAATGCACCAAGGGCATAGAGCAGGCACAGAAGTGCACGCGGAGTCCAGGGCGCACCATCTCTTCGATATGCAGCAAGGAAGAGGCAGAGGAACAGTTCCTGCCAACTTTGGTTGAGGGTGCTACAGGCATCTTGCATATGTGAGATGAAACTCAGCATGTCCCACTGCAACGATTATACAGCTTATAACAGGGCAACACAAGTTCATCCGGTCAACAAGGCACACACGAGATCTTCACAGAATCAGCACCCAACTGCGTCTCTCGCTTGTTCCTCCGCTCCTCCGCACACATGCCATCTGGCGTCTGTTTGCCCGGTCCCTTCTGTATGAAACACATGCCCAGTCATCCTTTTCATGTGTAACCATGTTTTTCGCCAGGAGACACGACCCACGGCGTAGCATTATTATTATTATTTATTATTATTGTTAGCATTATTACGGGGGTTATTATATAAATTAATAATAATAATAATATAATAATAATAATAATAATGATAATAATGATAATATTATTATTATTATTATTATTATTATTATTACCGTTATTTTTATTATTTATTATTAGCGTTACAATAATAATAATATAATAATTGAATGATAATATAATATGATACTATTCGATAATAATGGTAAATTATTATTATTATTATTATTATTATTAGCGTTATCATTACCGTTTTTATTATTACTTATCGTCCTTATTACAATATATTATTATATTGTCATTATTTTATAATTGTCATTATTATGTTATTATTATTATTATTGTGGATGATGATGATTATCGTTTTTTTTTCATAATAATAAATCATTATTATTATCAATGTTATTATTATTATCATTATATTATCATTGAATGGAAAAATACTCTTCCTTGCTGATACTTGTAAGAAATCCCCAAAATGACAAAAACTAGATTTATTGAAAGTGAGCACTAACAGTTTTGAAATCCACCTGGATTCCCTCTTCAGGTCTAAAAGGGAAAAGAATAAGTCCGGTATGCGAAGCTTAGCCCTCGCCCGTGCTATGCCATGAGGGGCGCCTGGCCTGTGTCGACTTATGCCAGACTCGCTCACGTGTGTCAGCTGGTGCGACTCGCTTGAACCAGGTCCTTACCGCCGTGGTCCCACCGCAGAACCTCTGGGCGCCAATTGGCAACTTCTACGTCGCCTGGGTGTGGCGCGAACACGCCGACCTCGGCTGAGAGGCCGCCACGTTACCACTGTACTGCCCGGAGGCTTGAAGAGGAAAGGGAGAGGAGTGGTTTTAAAAGAGAGAGAGTGAGAGGCAACGCGTAAACACGGGGCAGGTGAGGACAGACAACAAGAGGGAAAGGGAGATTACCTCAGGTCTGAGGATCGGGCGGACTTATGCGCCGTGTGGGCCGGAATAACGTGAGTGATGTGTGATCGAGAAGACTATCAGCATGAAAAGCCGTTGTATCAGTTGAAATTAGGCAGCAGCTTTATAAGGGAGGATTCCACCAGTCTGCGGGCGTGGACATCGCAGGAGTAAAGACATCCGCGCCGCTGACCAGTTCATCTGGTCTAGTCTCACTGATGGCAAAAGAGGGCGTTTGTTGTTGGTGTCCCCTGGATACACGTACTTATGCTGAGACAGACCTTGGGTGAGACTGGCGCCTGTTTTCGCCAAAGTAATGCTTATCAACTGAAGCACAAGGACAGCCATAGGTGCCACACATTCGAGGTAGAAGGCGGGCGTTGGTATGACCAGGTGCTACGGAGCGTGTTCACTTGCGAAAACTATCCGCCTGCAGTTGAAGGTGAAAGAGGGCGGACGGAGCAGAGTAGATCTCCTCAGTGTAGGGCGGCTGAGGAATGCCAGTTGGAGGAGTCCCTCTTTCGGAGAGTCTGGTAGAAAGTACTTCCAGCCCTGGATATAACGCGATGTCGAGAACATGCCAGGTACCCAGTGTTGGAGAACGAGCGACGCAGGAAGTCCGATCTCCTCCAGGTACTGTGGTTTCACTAGATGCAAAGGGCGCGGAGGAACAGCGAGGTGGAATACCTCTCTTACATGAGAGGATGGTATGGAAGAAGTGTATGGTACGTACCACTATGCATAGGCTTCTTGTATATGGAGAGGAGAAGTAGTCAGCAAGCGCTCGACTAGGTGTCCGAAGAAGGGCGTCTTGTTGTCAACCTCCATTCCACCTTGACAACGGATGGAAGGAAGAGAAAGTTCGCTGCGTCTGAATCCGAGACAGGGCAGGTAACCTTTGAGGCAAAAGAGGTCAAAACGTCGTTGACATAATACCTCGCCCATACCGACGGACGAAGGAGATGGAAGGAAGAAGCCCAGAAGAATTCGACTCCCACACAGACGAATCGCTGGGGAAGACGTCGTCGAGTAAAGCGAGACGCATCAAGCGGGACCTTGGTGAACATGGATCAACATCCAAGCTCATCATGATCGCCGGGTGATAACTCCCGGACGCGGGATAATGAAGTCCTGAGAGTGGCGGGGTGAGCAGGAGAGAAATGTGCCAAGAAGGGGAGTGAGAGACTTCGCCAGCCAGGGCCGCAAGAGAGTACGTACAAGATCCCCGTATAGGATGATTGGGGGCCAGAGGAACGGCCGGTTTATGGATTTTAGAAGCCTTAGAATGAGGGCGTCCAAGGCTGATTACTTGAACCTCTGGTAGAGATTCGCCTTCGAAAAACAGGCTGCTATCTCTTTCAGGCGACGGTGGAAGATAGCAATGGTTCAACGGGGGTCGCTGGTCAAGAGGGCATAGGTAGAGGCGTCACCCAACAGGTCCTGGGCCTTCTGCAGGTAAGAGGACCACCCCCGAGTTGACCTTGTCAGAAGGCAAAAATGGTAACGTCCTCCCTGCGCAGGTTTGAAGGGCCTCACGGTAATGCCTGGGAATGAAAGGGTTAGGATGGAGGAGAGATTCGAGGGCCAAGAAGAAAGCACCACGGAGGAGAGAGACATCAGGAAAAAGAGTTCCTGTGAGTGGATATGGAAACGGTCAAAGGATGAAATAATGTCATGGGGTCAAGGACAGGGAAGATAGGTTGGTGACAGCGTCGGTGAGGAAGCGGGACCAAGGACTGCGGGCGGTGAGGCTGGAGAGTTCTAGGAGAGAGAGCGGCCATTGTTGATGGAGAGGACCGGGGAAGAATCATGAGCAACGTCGGATATAGCTGGAAGATATGTCTGGGGAGCCGCTCCCTCAGGAAGTCCGAACGTACTCGTGAACGGTAGAAGGCATGCTCGGCGTCCCTCCTGCAGCGCGGATTCGTTTCAAGGAGGAGAGGGAAAGTGCAATAGTCCGGAAAGGAGATCCTTCCTC
>NC_051393.1:68195-77832 GCF_015228065.2 Penaeus monodon
GATTAGTGAATTGACAAGCTTTAATTTAATTGAAGGCCTCTCACATTTTCTGCTGAAGGTAAATGGGACAAATGTATATTTGTAAATTTCATTTCTAACATGCATATTTTAGTGCTTCTTAGTTATATAGTTCTAGTTTGAATCATACATCAATATTGGCTTTTGTAGATTTATAAGCATCAAGCAAACTGCCTTTGTTAGTAGAAAAGGAAAGTGAACCTTGTGTCTAACTGATTCAAAATGTATTCAAAAGAGCTTTACTGAAATCTAGATACGAGGTTCCGAATGTTAGATCTAGGAGATTGGTTTGCTCTGGGACAAGTGATTACACCCTCACTGACTTTTACCATCTATGACAGACTACAGCAGGCTTTCAGGATTCCTCACTTTGGTATTATAATGATACTGTATTAGATGTGGCTGTCAGGTTCACATAAGCTTGGTCATGGGGTTACTTGAGAATTTAATTACAAAAGGCTGTCCTTACGATACCTTCATTATATCAGATGACAATTAAGTTGCAGGATTCCAAGATTTATTTTGGTACCCTTGAAACCTGCAACCTGATGTTGGTTCCCCAAAGGCCCTTTTCCAATTGCATTTTTTATGGTGGAACAGACAGAGATGCTTAATCAGAATGATCTTTAGCAGTATCAGCCATCCATGTTAGTGTGAATCAGACTGCTCAAAGGAATCTGGTGATTGTGCATTTGACAGACCTTCCCTTTATCTTTTCATCCATCTGTCTTTCCAACCTCCACACATTTCATTCCTCCGCATCTGTATTTTCCATACAAACTGCATCTACCTTTCTATGAAAATGAATTGCTGATGGGTACTGGACCTATCTTTGGCATTTTATGGTATCTTTGCTCTCTACCTTTTCTCACTTTATTTTTTCTTCTTGCCTGAGTATTAGACGCATGAATCATAGTTCTTGGACTGTTGTACTTCAGTTTTTCAAGCAAAGGGTATGAGTCAGTTTTTTTCTTTCATAAGAGAAAGTAGCTCGACGTAAACAATATTTGAAAAGAAAAACATGAACAATAGGAATTAGTATAGTGTATATTTCATAGTGATGAAAGACAGAAATAGGTATAGTCAAGTGACACAACCAAAAAGATAATTGTTTAATAAAGTCCGCTTTGAAGATTCAGTCAGCGTATTGACAGGGCTTTAGTTGATCATCATCATCAATAACGGTATGCTCATGTTTGAACACCGTGACCTCACTCCAAAACCAAAACCCCATTCCTCCAGTTCAGACACTCTGGACTTACTCAGCGAGAGAAACGACGGCTTTGATAATTAGGTAAGGTGGTGAGGTACTGTGGCCAAGAGCAAGAAAGCATGTTTTGGTGGCTTGTTTTATACCTCTTCCATAAAATGGTTTGTGTAAAATGGTTTAATAATCATTTTTCTCTTATGGTCCCACCAATATATATACATAATATATAATATATATATATATATATCTTAGTATATATATAATATATGATACATATATAAAATATATCTATAGAGAGAGATGAGAGAGCGATGAGAGAGATGATGAGAGAGAGGAGAGAGAAGAGAGGAGACAGAAAGGAGAGAGATAGATAGATAGATAGATAGATATCTTCTTTTCTTTCTTTCTTTCTTTTTTTTCTATCTCTCTGCCTATCTGTTGCTTTATCTGAGAGTGATAATACCTTCATCTCCTAAGGTGATTGATGGCATATATCCTTTCTTTTGCATCTTGTCATATATAAAACAAAATATTGCTTTTTGGAACCTCATTTTTGTCACTTTTGTGCTCTCGAAAAATGGTCTGATTCCCTGAGTGCACAGCTCTTAGGTGGAAAAACGATATTTATCAATTATTTTTTTTTATACCACTTTATTCTCTAGTCACAGAATTTGCATTAACATTAAAATTTTGTTGATACTACTGTTGACTGATTAGATGTAAGCAAGAGACTTATGGATGTATTCTTTACTTACTTTTGTGTTTGTATTCCTTCTCCTCCCCCTGCTTTTCTTCCACCAAGTAAGTTAACATGACAACAAGAATACCGAAAGTAACATGTACTTCATTTAAGATGAAATTAACACTATTATTGTCTCTGCCCACAGGCTGGTCCAATGTGAAAGGGATCATGAGCAGAAGATGCACATAGCACTAGTGAATATGAAAAAAGTGACTTTGTGGCCAGTGCACGGTTTCTCTGACTGATATAGTGTACATTCATGTCAAGTCCTCAAAGTGCTGTATTATTCTCAAATTAGAATATGTATATATAAAAAGATGTCTGCACACTTTTTAACATATTTCATCTATGTTGTCTCATGTACTGTATCATCGCATAAACTGTTATTTTGTCTTGACATTCTTGTTGATATGTGAGGATGGTTATCATTTGCTCAGGCTCTCGGCATCAGGTGTCATTTCACAGCAGAAAAAAAGAAGACATATTTGTCATCTTTTTCTTTATTTTCCTCTACCCTTTCTCGAAGATACTATGCAAAGGTTCTAGATTAAAACTTTTTTTTTAACGGTAGGTTCATGTCTGAGCCGCCGTGAGTCACAAGCCATGATAATTAATTGAAGTTTTCATGTTGTGATGTCTTAAAAGTGGTACGTGTAGGGTCCCCAGTTCCCTTTTTTACGGAGAGTCCGGTGTTTCTTTTTTTTAAGGGAATCATTCTCTCTATTATCAGGCTGGGGACCAGCACGATTTAGGCTGGCTTGGCCACCCAGTGGCTAGGTAGCAAACGAGGGAAGTTCCTTGCCCAATTTAGCATACTTTTAGGTTTCCAAGATCATTGAATATTTTGAGATATACAAAGAAATTATATACTTCTTACAAGCCACAAGTGTTCACTGGATATTTTATTTATATATTTTTTGTTTATATACAATATATATGTATACGTGTGTGTGTGTGTGTGTGTGTGTGTGTGTGTGTGTGTGTGTGTGTGTGTGTGTGTGTGTGTGTGTGTGTGTGTGTGTGCGTGCGTGCGTGCGTGCGTTGCGTGCGTGCGTGTGTACGCGCGTATGTATGTACGTATGTGCATATGTACACATATACATATGAAAGTATATAATACACACACACACTCACACATACGCACACACCTTACCTGTGTGTATATATATGTATATATTCTCTACTTTTTTACGTGGCAAATAGGTATATTTTTATGTAAATGTATGCTGATATGAGCCGCCAAGCTATGTAAAATGAACAGGAAAACTACCCCTGGTTTTTTGTTTTCCAATGTGTTCGTTTACGTGATGAGCAATGCATGCCTGAAATATTGCTGTCCTTTTTCCCGAATCAAGTGTTTGTGAACACCCAATTAACGAAATAGTTTCAAATTTCATTGATATTTTAATCTTCATACCTTTTGGTAGATCTTACTCTAGCATCCAATTTCTCACTCAGCCGCCATTGGGGGACCAGATACTGGAGTGGTTTGAGGAATCCATGAGAGGGAGGGAAGGAGGAGGAAGGGAGGGAAGGAGAGGAGGAGGAAGGGAGGGAAGGAAGGAAGGAAAGGAAGGGAAATGGGGAAGGAAGGAGGGGGGGAGGGAGGGACGGAAGGAGGGAGGAGGAAGGGGGGGAAGGAAAGGGAAGGGAGGGAAGGAAGGAGGGAGGAGGAAGGGAAGGAAGGAGGGAGGAGGAAGGGACGGAAGGAAGGAGGGAGGAGGAAGGGACGGAAGGAAGGAAGGAGGGGGGAAGAGGGAAGGAAGGAGGGAGGAGGAAGGGAGGGAAGGAAGGAGGGAGGGGGGGAAGGAGGGAAGGAAGGGGAGGGGGGGGGGGGGGGAAGGAGGGAGGAGGAAGGGAGGAAGGGAAAGGGGGGGGAGGGAAAGGAGGGGAAGAAGGAGGGGAAGGAGGGGGAGGAAGGGAGGGAAGGGGGGGGAGGGGGGGGGAAAGGGAGGGGGGAGGAAAAAAGGGAAGGAAGGAGGGGGAAAAAGGGGGGGGGGGGAGGGGAGGAAGGAGGGGGGAGGAAGGGGGAAGGAAAGGGGGGAGGGGAAAAAAGGGGGGGGGAGAGGGGGAGGGGAAAGGGGGAAAGGGGGGGGGGGGAAAGGGAAAAGGGAGGGAAGGGGGGGGGGAAGGGCGGAAGGAAGGAAAGGGGAGGAAAGGGGAAGAAGGAGGAGGGAGGGGGAGGGACGGAAAGGGGAAGGGGGAAAAAAAGGGGAAAAGGAGGGGAGGGGAGGGGGGAAGGAGGGGAAGGGGGGAGGGAGGGGAAAGGAAAGGGGGGGGAGGAGGAGGGAAGGGGGAAGGGGGGAGGGGGGAGGAAGGGGGGAAGAAGGAAAGGGGGAGGAGGAAGGGAGGGGGAAAGGGAAAGGGGGGAGGAGGAAGGGGAGGGAGGGAAGAAAGGAGGAGGAAAGGGGGGAAGGAAGGAGGGAGGAGGAAAGGGGGGAAGGAAGGAGGGGGAGGGAAGGGGGGAAAGGGAAAGGGGGGAGGGGAAGGGGGGAAAAGGGAAAGGGGGGGGAGGAGAAAGGGAAAGGGGGAGGAGGAAGGGGGGGAAGAAGGAAAAGGGGGGGAAGAGGGAGGAAAGGGGGGAGGGGGAGGGGGGGGGAGGAGGAAGGGAGGAAAAGGGAAAAGGGAGGAGGAAAGGGAAGGGGGGGGGGGAAGGGGGGAGGAAGGAGGGGGAGGAAAGGGGGGAGGAAGGAAGGGGAAAAGGGGGGGGGAAAAGGGGGGAGGAAAGGGGGGAAGGAAGGGGGAGGAGGAAAAGGGGGGAAGGAAGGAGGGGGAGGGAGGGAGGGGGGGAAGGAAGGGGGGAGGGGGGAAAGGGGGGGAAAGGAAAGGAAAGGGGGGAGGAAAGGGGGGGAAGGAGAGGAAAGGGGGAGGAAAGGGGGGGAAGGGAAAAAGGGGGGAGGGGGAAGGGGGGAAAAGGGGGAGGAGGAGGGGGGAAAGGGAAAGGGGGAGGAGGAAGGGAGGGAAAAAAGGGAGGAGGAAGGGGAAAGGGGGGGAAGGGAGGAAAGGGGGAGGGAGGAAGGAAAGGAAAGGGGGAGGAGGGGGGGAGGAAGGGAAAGGGAAGGGGGAGGGGAAGGAGGAGGGGGGGGGGAAGGAGGGGAGGGGGGAAGGAAGGGGGAGGAAGGGAAGGAAAAGGGGGAGGAGGAAGGGAGGGGAAAGGGGGGAGGGAAGGAGGGGGGGGAAAGGGGGGGAAGGAGGGGAAGGAGGGGGGAGGAAGGGGGGGGGAAGGAAGGGGGGGGGGGGGGGGGGAAAGGGGGGGGGGGGGGGAGGGGGGGAAGGGGGGGGGGAAGGGGGGGGGGGAAGGGAGGGGGAGGGGGGGAAGGAAGGGTTTGGGGTGTGTGTTTGGGTGTTTGTTTGGTTGGTGTGGGGGGTGGGTTTGGGGGGGGTGTGGTGGGGTGTGTGTGTGGGTGGGGGTGGGTTTTTTTGTTGGGGGGTTTTGGGGGTTGGGTTTTTATTTGGTGTTTTGTGTATGTGTGGTTGTGTGGTGTTTGGGGGTGGGGTTGTGGGGGGGTTTTTTTGGTGGGTGTATGGTGTGGGGTGTGGTTTTGTGGGTGTGTGTGGTTTTGGTGGTGGGGTGTGGGGTTTCTGGTGTTTGTGTGTGTTTTATTGGTTTTTTTTGGTTTTTTTTTTTTTGGGGTGTGTGTTGGTTTTGGTGGGTTGTGGTTGTGTGTGGGGGTTGTTTGGGGGTGTGGTGGGTGTTGTGGGTTGGTTGTGGTTTTTGGGGTTTGGTGTTTTTGGTTTGGTTTTGGGGGTGTTTTTGGGGTTTTGGGGGGGTTTTTTGGTTTTTTTTTTTTTTTTGTGGGTAAAAACTTTGGTGGGGGGGGTGTTTGTTGGTTTGTGTGTTTTTGGGGGGTGTGTTGGGTGTATTTTTTGGTGTGTTTTGGGTTTTGGGGGTGTGGGTTTTGGGGGTGGTTGGGTTTGGGGGCCCCCGGGGTTTTGGGTTTTTTTTTGGTTTTTTTGGTTTTTTGGTACTTGTGTGTGGTGTTATTGGTTTTTGTGTGGGGTGTTTTGGGGGTTGTTGGGGGGTTGTGGGTGGGGTTTTTGGGTTTTTGGGGGGGGGGGGGTTTTTTTATACTGTGGGGTTTTTTGTGTTTTGTTTTTGTGTGTTTGGGGTGGTGTGGGTTTTGGGGGGGGCTTTTTGGGGGTGGGTTTTGTTTGGTAAAATGGGGTTTTGGGTTTTGGTTATGTGTGGGGTTTGTGTGGGAGTGTGTTGGATGGTGGGTTGGTGGTGTTTTTGGGGGGTTGTGGTTTTGGGGGGTTTGGGGTGTTTTTTTTTTTTGAGTGTGGGGTTTTGGGGTTGTTGGTGTTTGTTGTTTTGGGGGGTGGGGTTTTTGGTTTGGTTTTGGGTTGTGGGTGTGTTTGTGGGGTTGTGGGTTTGGGTGTGTTTTTGGGGTTGATTGTTGTGGGGGTTTTGTTTTTTGGTTTTTTGGTAGGGGGGGTTGTGTGGGGGGTTTGTGTGTGTGGTTTTGGGGGGGTGTTTGGGGGGTTTTTTTTGGGGTTTTTTTTGGGGTGTTTATGGGAGTGGGTTTGTTATTTTTTTTTTTTTATATTTTTTTTGGTTTTGTTTTGGTGGGGTTTTTATGTGGGTGTTTTTTGTTTTGGGGTTTTTTGGGGGGGTTTGTGGTGTGTGGGGGTGGTGTGGTGTTTGGGGGGGTTTTTTTTTTTGGATGTGGTTTTTGGGGGGGTTTTTTGGGTTGTTGTGTTTTGTGTTTGTGTGGGTTGTTGGTGGTTTTTTTTGGTGTTGGGTGTTTTTGTGGGGGACTTGGTTTTGGGGGGGGGGGGTTTTTGTGTGGGTTTGGGGTTTTTTGTGGGTTTTGGGGGGTGTGATTTGGGGGGGGTGGTGGTTGTGGGTGGTGTGGTGTTTTGTTGTGATGGTTTTTTGTGTGGTGTGTTTGTGTGGGTTTTTGGGGTTTGGTTTTTGTTGTTGTGTGGGTGTGGGTTTTGTTTGTGTTTGGGTTGTGTTTGTGGTTGGGGTGTGTTTGTGTGGGGTTGTTTGTGTTTGGGGTGGTGTGTGTTGCTGTGGGGTTTTTGTGGGTTTTGGGGTTTTTGGTGTTGTTTTGAAAAAATGTTTTGGGTTGTGGGTGGTTTTTGGTTGTTTTGGGGGGGTTGTGGTGTGGGGGTGGGGTGTGGTGTTTTTGTGTGTGGTATGTGTGTGGGTGTTTTGTTTTGTTGTTGTTGGTTTTTGTTGTGTTTGTGTGTTTGTTTTATTTATTTGGTAAAATTTGTTCCTTTGTGGGTTTTTGGGTTTGTGTGGGGTTTTGTGGGGGTTTTGGGTTTTGGGTTTTGGTTTACCCCAAAAAGGGGGGTTTTTTTTGTGGGGTTTTGGTGGGGTGGTTAAGGGGGGGGGAGGGGGGGGTTTTGGGTTGGGTTTAGGGGTTTTTAAGGGGAGGGGGGGGGTTTTTAGATTGGGAGGGGGGAAGGTTAGGGGGGGGGGGATTTTTGGGTTTATTGGGATTTTTTTGGCCTTCCCTTTGTGTGGGTTTTTTTGGTGGGGGTTTTTTTTTTTTTTTTATTTTTTTAATTAGGGGATTTTTTCTATTATTTTTTTGTTGGTGTTTTTGTGTTTTTGGGGTGGTTTTTTTTGGTTTTTTTGGGTTTTGGGGGGTTTTTTTTTTTTTTTTTTGGGTTTTTTTTTTGTTGGATGTGATTTTCTTTTTAAGGGTTTTTTGGTTTAGTGTGTGTGTTATATGTGTGGTGAATGTGGTGGTATGTGTGTGTGTATATGTGTGTGTGTATGAGTGTATGTGTGTGTATGTATGTGTATGATGTGTGTGTTTGTGTGTGTGTGTGTGTGTGTGTGTGGGGTGTGTGTTGTGTGTGTGTGGTGTGTGTGTGTGTTTGTGTGTGTGTATGTGTATGTGTTTGTGTATATGTATATTGTGTGTGTGTGTGTGTGTTGTGTGTGTGTGTGTGTGTGCACATACATAAACACACACTAAAAACTTCACTTTATAAATACACTGTGGGTTTATATTATGGATGTAGGTAAGAGCACTCTCAACATGCAAAAAGGCTAATGAGAATAAGAATGAGAATGAGAATAATAAAAAAAAAAAAAATAAAAATAAAAAAAGGAAAAGGAAAAAAGAGAGAGAAAAGAAAAGAAAAGAAAAAAACAGAAAAAAAGGGAGAAAAAGAAAAGGAAAAAGAAAAAACCTACCTTTTCACGGGATAACATTTTTGGCACAAATTTCCCAAACCGACTGTTCTTCTCCTTGTGATGCAAACCTCACTTTCGGCTTCAACACCGTCTGGTAATAATAATAATAATAATAATAATAATAATAATAATAATAATAATAATAACAAAAAAATTTAAAAAAAAAAAATAATATCAATAATAATAAACAAACAAAATACCTATATTCTGACATTCATAATAGTGATTCATCTTGAAAAAGTGATTCATCAACAAAAATATGACTTCCCTTTCAAATTCCAGCCTCAAGGAACAGCCCCATAAGTCTGAACTCCATCAAATAGAGGATGTGAGTGTCTGCTTGGGCCAATGCCTAGGGATGCTTTTCCCCGCAGCTGCCCGCGGAGCCTTTTATCTATACTCACATTTGTTCTGCAGATGCTTCAATGGTTTTATATAAATCTGTATCTTACATTATATATACACACACACATCTCATTTCTTGAATGGCAAGTGCAGCCTATAAACACATACATATATATATATATACATACATACATACATATATATATTAAAATATTATATATATATATAATATATATATATATATATTAATGATATGTATACATATTTGATGTACAATAAATACATATATACATATGTTAAAATATGTTGTGCACATATATACATTAAGTATACATATGTACATATTTATATGTTTTTTATGATGTATATAAATGTATGTATCTATTATAGATATATAAAATATATTATATATATATATATATATATATATTATATATAATATATATGTATATATGTACGTATAATGTATATATATAATATATATATGTATGTATATGTGTATATAATATATATATATATAATTTTATAGATATATATAATATATTATATATATATATACAGAATACAGAAAAAAAATTAAAACACACACACACACACACACACACACACACACACACACACACACACCACACACACACCCCACACACACACACACACACGCACACACACAATTTTTCATTTATACAATTTAAGGAATCTGTTTAATTTTGCTATTTACCTTGCCAATTCTTGTCTTTTCAAAAAGGGCATGCCTTGGACAGCACCTGACACAAAATTCATCATCAAATATCAAAATTCACAGTGTACTTGTCATTTGACAAGTACGCTAGACATTTCAAATACGGAAAACTATTATAGAACAAAAATTTAAAAACACAAGTATTCCAACATTTC
The DNA here is from genome assembly GCF_015228065.2 of Penaeus monodon. Classification (NCBI taxonomy): domain Eukaryota; kingdom Metazoa; phylum Arthropoda; class Malacostraca; order Decapoda; family Penaeidae; genus Penaeus; species Penaeus monodon. The sequence continues at coordinate 77,562 of NC_051393.1, forward strand.
TAGGAGACTTCAAATGTAAACAAAAAACTATTCAAAAATAATTATAAGGAAAGGTACTAACTTTTCAGTAGGAAAAGCCATGAATAGGCATGAAGGTTTCCATGCAAAATAATATCAGAATAAGGAATTTCAGACAATAAAATAAAATTATTTCAGTTCTTTTACTAAGGTAACAATTTATGCAAATTACATTTACAGGAAAAACAGTATGCAAAATCTTAGTTTATCATTTGTTTCAGGGGTCTGTGTTTTTAGATAATAATGTTAATTC
>NC_051393.1:77932-90432 GCF_015228065.2 Penaeus monodon
GAAATATATATATCTATAATATATAATATATATTATATATATATATATATATATATATATATATATTATATATATATATATATATATATATATATATATATATATATATATATATTTCAAGGCAGAAGAACCATGACTTACCAAGTAACACAAACAAGACGACATTAAATAATTAGCGAAGGGTGTATTCGTGCACATGAGAGGCGCTAAGGTTATTAACAAACAATCAAATTTTCTCCCCGCTCCTGTCATTGAATTAATTTCCCGAGAGCAAACACCTTTCTGCGGTTCTGATGCAAGGTCGCGGATTCTCCTTCACAGCTGCACACAACACACAAACACACACACACACAACACACTCACAACTGGACACTCAACACAACCACACACAGACACACAACACACACACACACACTACACACACACAGAACACACAAACCATACACACACACACACACATCATTTTAGACACTAACAGACACACGCACACAGATTGTATACATATATTATATATATAATATATATATATATATATATATATATAAATATATATATATTGAGAGAGAGAAGAGAGAGATAGAGAAAGGATATATAATATAAAATATATATATATAATAAGATATATGATATATACTATATACTAAATATATATTACACACACAAAACACACCTATCAACAACACAATCACACACACACACGCACACACACACACAATATATATATATATATCATATATAATATATATATATATATATATACTATAATATACATAATATATAGTATAATATCTATATATATATATATATTATATATGTATATATAGTATATATATATATATATAATATATATAATATATATACATACTATAATATCATATCATAATATATACTAATAATATATATATATATATTATATTATATTATTATATTTATGTGTGTGTGTGTGTGTGTGGAGTGCGTGTGTGTGCATGTTTGTGTGTGTGTATCTCTCTGTCTCTCTCTCTCTCCCTCTCCTTATATAATATATATATATATATATATATATATATATACATATATCTATATCTATATATATACACATATATGTGTGTATACACACACACACACACACACACACACACACACACACACACACACACACACACACACATACACATATATGTATATACATTTTTTTTTTTCAAGTGCCCTGTCGTTGATGATCATGGATTTCCATGATTTTTTTGGCAATTTTTAGAGCGGTGGTTTGCCATTGCCTTTCGCCCGGTGTTTTTATCGAGTCACCATCTCTATTTACCCGGGTCTGGGACCGGCACTGATTTGGGCTGGCTTGCCCACCCAGCGGTTAGGTAGGCAATCTATATACATATATATACATATATTCTTCTTCTTCTAAGTGCCTTGTCCTTTCAGGGCGTTGGCGATCATGGTTTTCCATACCATTCTGTCTGTTGACAACTTTAGCAGTTTTAAGTCACTTCTGCCCATATTAAGATCTTTGTTCAAGCTGGTGATGAACTTCTGCCTTTGTCTACCCTTGCTTCTCTTTCCTTCTATCTTTCCTGTTAACACTAAGTTTTCCAATCCTTTACATCTCAGTAAGTGTCCTAAAAATTGCATCTGTCTTTCCCTGATAACTTTCCTCAAGGTTCTTTTAACTCCTGCTCTTCTTAAAACTTCTTCATTAGTAACTTTTTCTGTCCATGAAATCCTGAGCATTCTTCTGAGGAACCACATTTCTACTGATTTTAATCTTTCTTTCATATTTTCATTGACTGTCCAAGCAACTGTAAGAACCACTTATGGGTTAACAGAATGGTTCGAAGTCAACCAAGGAGTACGACAAGGTTGCATTCATGCTCCGCACCTTTTTAATATATATTCTGCAGCAATTAGGAGAGGTGCTCTAGAGAATTTTGAAGGAACTGTAGATGTTGGAGGATACAAAATATCAAATCTAAGATACGCCGATGACATAGTTTTAATTGCCCGCAGTATCATTGAACTACAACAAATACTAGATAAAGTTAGAGAAGCAAGCGAAAAGGCTGGTTTGTTTCTTAATGCCAAGAAAACTAGGATCATGAAGGTTCGAAGATAACCGGTAATGAACGATGATGATCACGTTACAATCAATGGAGTGGTTGTGGAAAATGTGAGAGTTCACTTATCTTGGAGCTGTTTTAACTAATACAAATGATGATTCACCGGAGATAAAAAGAAGAATCACCATTGCCAAAAAAGCCACAGTTGCTCTCAATAACACCTGGAAAGACCGAAGCATTACCTAACGGACAAAGCTGAGGTTTTTGAAGTCATTAGTTTTCTCAATTGCATCATATGGTTCTGGGTGTTGGGTGCTGAAGAAGATAGACAAGAAAAGGGTCAATAGTTTTGAAATGTGGTGTTACAGACGAGTACTACGTATTAACTGGACAGAAAAGAAAATGAATTATGAAGTGCTGAGAAAAATAAATTGTAAAGACCGGCTGGTGGACATCTTGAACAAAAGGAAACTAAAGTTTATTGGTCATGTGATGAGAAGTAAAAATATTAAGAAAAACCTGCTGACAGGGATGGTGATAGGAAACAGAGGAAGAGGCAAACCGAAGACAAGACTGAGCGACAATATCAAAGATATTTGCGGGCTGTCGAGTGGAAAGAAAAGATCGAGTTGAGTGGCGAAGGATGGTGGAGAGGCCCACGGCTGCAGCATACCGTTATTGATGATTGTCCAAACATCACACCCATAAAGCAAAACTGACCACACGTAACATTCTAACACTCTAACTTTGGTTTTTACCTTCAACTGTCTGTTCTTAAAGACAGCACTCATCTTGTTGAAGACTTCCTTTGCCATACCAATTCTTTTCTTTATTTCAATTACACTTCTTCCATCTGATGTTATGTGAATTTCTCAACATTTTTTATTTCTTCACCTTTGATATTCAAAGAGCATTTTGGTGTTATATTCTTCCTTGATATCACCATACATTCCGTCTTCTTGATGTTTATCTAAAGACCTTTCTTCTCACTTTCTGTTACAACCTTTTTCAATATATTTTGAAGATCTGTTTCCGTTTCTGCTATTAGTACAGTGTCATCTGCATATCTCAAGTTGTTAATATTGATCCCTCCAACTTTCACACCTGGCATGTTCTTAATCTCCTTTAAAATAATTTAACTGTATTAGTTAAACAGAGCTGGTGATAATACACACCCTTGTCTTACACCGCTCTTGACTGATGTCCACTCACTTATTTCTCCGTCTATTCTGATGGCAGCACTCTGTTCCCAATACAAGTTCCTAATCAGTTGTAAGTCCTTTCCATCAATATCTAATACTTCCAACATTCTAAACATTTCTTCATGTTTCACCTTATCAAATGCTTTGCTATAGTCAATGAAGCATAGGTATAAGTCTGTCTAAACTTCTATCGCTCTTTCTCCCAACATTTTTTTCCCCTTATTTTGGTCTTCATTCTCTTGAGCAAAACGTTCAGGATCAATTTTGTAATGTGGCTCATTAAACTTATTGTCCTGTGGAGTTCACAGGTTCTCGAGGGATTTCCAGTGGTGAGTTTGGAAGCAGAAGGCATCCAGTTGTGGATCAAAGAATGTATCAATACTGTTATTTTCTTCTGGCAAAAAGGGGGAAATGAGCTTGCATATATATATATATATATATATATATATATATATATATATATATATATATATATATATATATATATGAGTATGTATACACATATATCATGTATGACCAACAACAAACAGCTGTAAGAACCACTTATGGGTTAACAGAATGGTTCGAAGTCAAACAAGGAGTGCGACAGGGTTGCATTCTGTCTCCGCACCTCTTTAACATATATTCTGAAACAGTTATGAGAGGTGCTCTAGAGAATTTTGAAGGAACTGTGGATGTTGGAGGATACAAAATATCAAATCTAAGGTACGCCGATGATATAGTTTTGATTGCCAGCAGTATCACTGAACTACAACAACTATTAGATAAAGTTAGAGAAGCAAGCGAAAAGGCTGGCTTGTTTCTTAATGCCAAGAAAACTAAGATCATGAAGATTCAAAGATAACTGGCAATGAACAATGATGAACATGTTACAATCATTGCCATTGCCAAAAATGCCACAATTGCTCTCAATAACATCTGGAAAGACCAAAGCATTACCTTACGGACAAAGCTGAGGTTATTGAACTCATTAGTTTTCCCAATTGCATCATATGGTTCTGAGCGTTGGGTGCTGAAGTAGATAGACAAGAAAAAGATCAATAGTTTTGAAATGTGGTGTTACAGACGAGTACTGCGTATTAGCTGGACAGAGAAGAAGACGAATGATGAAGTGCTGAGAAAAATAAATTGTAAAGACCGGCTGTTGGACATCTTGAACAGGAGGAAATTAAAGTTTATTGGTCATGTGATGAGAAGTAAAAGTATTGAGAAAAACTGACAGGGATGGTGATAGGAAACAGAGGAAGAGGCAAACCGAAGACAAGACTGAGCGACAACATCAAAGATATTTGCGGGTTGTCGATGGTACAAGTGGAAAGAAAAGCGTAAGATCGAGTTGAGTGGCGAAGGATGGTGGAGAGGTCCACGGCTGCTCAAACATGAGCATACCGTTATTGATGATGATACACATATATGTATATATGTGTGTGTAATGATGGCCGATGAGTGGTAGAGTGCAGACAAGTCGCGTCTGGCACGATGCGGGAATCTAGGGCAGCGAAAAGATGAAACAGACTTCTTGATAGTTGTTGCAGTATATTATAATGAGAGGATGGTACAGCTGACGGACAGAGGTTCGGTCCGGTCAGCGTGCTGTAGGCTGTCTCTCTATCACTCGCAGGCGACCCTCTTTTATACAGGTTGAACAAGGAACTCACAAGGGTTGCATGTACTGGGAAGTGTGAAGGAAGAATGTGATCGTGTACACGGGGTAATGTCACGAGGCGGAGGGCCTGCGAGCGACAACATCAAAGATATTTGCGGGTTGTCGATGGTACAAGTGGAAAGAAAAGCGTAAGATCGAGTTGAGTGGCGAAGGATGGTGGAGAGGTCCACGGCTGCTCAAACATGAGCATACCGTTATTGATGATGATACACATATATGTATATATGTGTGTGTAATGATGGCCGATGAGTGGTAGAGTGCAGACAAGTCGCGTCTGGCACGATGCGGGAATCTAGGGCAGCGAAAAGATGAAACAGACTTCTTGATAGTTGTTGCAGTATATTATAATGAGAGGATGGTACAGCTGACGGACAGAGGTTCGGTCCGGTCAGCGTGCTGTAGGCTGTCTCTCTATCACTCGCAGGCGACCCTCTTTTATACAGGTTGAACAAGGAACTCACAAGGGTTGCATGTACTGGGAAGTGTGAAGGAAGAATGTGATCGTGTACACGGGGTAATGTCACGAGGCGGAGGGCCTGCGAGCGACAACATCAAAGATATTTGCGGGTTGTCGATGGTACAAGTGGAAAGAAAAGCGTAAGATCGAGTTGAGTGGCGAAGGATGGTGGAGAGGTCCACGGCTGCTCAAACATGAGCATACCGTTATTGATGATGATACACATATATGTATATATGTGTGTGTAATGATGGCCGATGAGTGGTAGAGTGCAGACAAGTCGCGTCTGGCACGATGCGGGAATCTAGGGCAGCGAAAAGATGAAACAGACTTCTTGATAGTTGTTGCAGTATATTATAATGAGAGGATGGTACAGCTGACGGACAGAGGTTCGGTCCGGTCAGCGTGCTGTAGGCTGTCTCTCTATCACTCGCAGGCGACCCTCTTTTATACAGGTTGAACAAGGAACTCACAAGGGTTGCATGTACTGGGAAGTGTGAAGGAAGAATGTGATCGTGTACACGGGGTAATGTCACGAGGCGGAGGGCCTGCGAATGTTGCGTCCGCTGTCGTGTCTAGCAAAGGTTTGGTATGTAGGTGCTGGCGTTACTGTATTAAATATATATTTATAAGTTAATAGTGTTATATGGATGGCAATAGTAGAATGATGGATGGTGTCTGCTACGAGTGGCCCCAAGGGAGTCCCGTAGCTATAAGGGTTATACGAAACACTCAAGATCCATTAGTGAGCATCTCTGGGGGGGGATTTGGTGTGAGGTGAAATAGGCCATATGTGAAATAGGTATTATAGTGTATGTATGTATATATATATATATATATATATATATATATATATATATAATACATATATATACATATATGTATATATGTGTGTGTATATATATTAATACATATATATGTATACATAGACACACACACACACACACACACACACACACACACACACACCGCACGCACACACGCACACACACACACACATACACACGCACACACACACACACACACACACACACACACACACCACGCACACACCAACACACACACGCACACACACACACACACACACACACACACACACACACACACACACACACCACACGCACCACACACACACACACACACACACACACACACACACACACACACGCATACACACGCACGCACGCACACACGCACACCCGCACACACGCACTAACACGCACGCACACACGCACACACACACACACATACACACACGCACGCACACACGCATACACACGCACGCACGCACACCCGCACACACACATACACACACACACACACACACACACACACGCACACACACACACACAACACACACACACACACACACACACACACACACACACACACACACACACACGCACGCACACACGCACACACACCAACCTCGTTACCGAAAGTCATACCCCCGGCGCTTCCCTCGAAATGCTCATTCTCGCCAAGAGACAGCAGAAAGCTCGCTCTCAAGGCCCTCGTAGTCCAGAAGGTTTCCTTTGCAATCAGTTAGTTGCGAGCAAGTGTTTAGCATCCGCTTGCCTTCAAGCGTTAGTGAAAGCAGCAACGCACGCAGCGCTCGCAATTGCAACAATGGCGTCCCTCGATAAAGTGACGCAGAAGCTGGAGACGCTCGCCCTCGAGCAGCGCGACGAGTCGGCACAGACCGTCGTCGGGAGGGAAGGCGCCGCCGAGGAGGGCGTGTGCGCCGTCATGCCCAAGGGCGCCTTCGCCTTCAGCGACCTCAAGCAGCGCAAGGCCGAGCGCAAGGCGCAGCGGGCGGCAGAGCGCCAGCAGTAGCAGCAGGCGAAGCAGAAGAAGCAGAAGGAGGAGAAGCCCCTCGTCGTGAGCCGGGAGGAAATGGCAAAGATCCTGGCGGGCAACCCCGAACCGAAGGAGGAGGAGGAGGAGAAGAAGAAGAAGAAGAACCAGAGACAGCGGAAGGCGATCCGCAGGCAGCACGAGCAGCTCTACTGGTGGTGAGCGTCGCCTCCCACCACGGCAGACGCGGCCCAGCGTCTTCCACCACGGCAGACGAGACGGAGATTTACTTTTGTGTTTTGGTTCAGTGACCATGCTCTGTTTCAAGATTAAGGAATTTTGTTGTACAGAAATAATGAATAAAAAAAGAAAAAAAAAAAATATATATACATCATAAATGTCCGAGCGCGCGCGCGTGTGTGTGTGTATACATATGCGTGCCTATGTGTGTGTTTGTGTATCCTTCTAAGTGCCTTGTCCTTTCAGGGCGTTGGCGATCATGGTTTTCCATCCCGTTCTGTCTGTTGACAACTTTAGCAGTTCTAAGTCACTTCTGCTCATATTGAGATCTTTGTTCAAGCTGGTGATGAACTTCTGCCTTTGTCTACCCCTGCTTCTCTTTCCTTCTATCTTTCCTGTTAACACTAAGTTTTTCCAATCCTTTACATCTCATTACGTGTCCTGAAAATTGCATCTGTCTTTTCCTGATAACTTTCGTCAAGGTTCTTTTAACTCCTGCTCTTCTTAAAACTTCTTCATTAGTAACTCTTTCTGTCCATGAAATCCTGAGCATTTTTCTGAGGAACCACATTTCTACTGATTTTAATCTTTCTTTCATATTTTCACTGACTGTCCAAGCATCACACCCATAAAGCAAAACTGACCACACGTAACATTCTAACACTCTAACTTTGGTTTTTACCTTCAACTATCTGTTCTTAAAGACAGCACTCATCTTGTTCAAGACTTCCTTTGCCATACCAATTCTTTATTTCAGTTACACTTCTTCCATCTGATGTTATCAAACTACCCAAGTATATGAATTTCTCAACATTCTTAATTTCTTCACCTTTGATATTCAAAGAGCATTTTGGTGTTATATTCTTCCTTGATATCACCATACATTCCGTCTTCTTGATGTTTATCTAAAGACCTTTCTTCTCACTTTTGTTACAACCTTTTCAAGATATTTTCGAAGATCTGTTCCTTCCGTTTGGCATTATACAGTGTCATCTGCATATCCAAGTGTTAAATTTATACTCCAACTTTCACACCTGGCGATGTTTAATCTCCTTTAAAAATAATTAACTGTATAGTTAAAACAGAGCTGGGATAATACACAACCTTGTCTGACACCGTTCTGATGATGTCCACTCACTTATTTTCAGTCTATTATGATGGCAGCACCTCGTCCCCATACAAGTTCCTAATCAGTTGAAGTCCTTCCATCAAATCTAATACTTCCACACATTCTACATTTTTCTTCCTGTTTCACTTACCAATGCTTTGACTATAGTCCACGGAAGCATAGGTATAAGTCCTGTCTAAACTTCTATCGCTCTTTCTCCCACATTTGTTTCCCATTATTTGGTCTTTCATTTCTCTTGAGACAAACGTCGGATTCACTTGTAAGTGGCTCATAAAAACTTATTGTCCTGTGGAGTCCACAGGTTCTCGAGGGATTACAGTGGTAGTTTGAAAGCAGAAGGCAATCCAGTGTGGATCAAAAGAATTTATCAATACTGTATTTTCTCTGCAAAAAGGGGGGAAATGCGCTGATATATCTAATATAATTAATATATATATATAGATATATCTATATATATCTATATATATATATATCTATACATGAGTAGTATAAAATATTCATGTCAGACAAACAACAAACAGCGGAAAGAACTAATTTATGGGTTAACAGAATGGTTCGAAGTTCAAACAAGGAGTGCGACAGGGTTTGCATCTGATCCGCACCTCTTTAACATATATTCTGAAACAGTAGAGAGGTTGCTCAGAGAATGGAAGGAACTGAGGATGTTGGAGGATACAAAATATCAAATCTAAGGTTACGCCGATGATATAGTTTTGATTGCCTAACAGTATCACTGAACACAACAACTATCGAGTAAAGTTAGAGAAGCAAGCGAAAAGGCGCTTGTTGCGTAATGCAGAAAACTAAAGCAATGAAGCATTCAAAGATAAGGCAAGGAACAATGATGAAGGTGTTACAATCATGCCATTGCCAAAAAAAAAAAATGCCACAATTGCTCCAATAAATCTGGAAAGACCAAAAGGAATACTTACGGACAAAAAGCTGAGGTTATTGAACTCATTAGATTTGTCCCAATTGATCATATGGTTCTGAGCGTTGGGTGTGAAGTAGATAGGACAAGAAAAAAGACAATAGTTTGAAATGTAGTGTACAGACGAGCTACTGCGTATTAGCGGACAGAGGAAAAAGACGAATTGATGAAGTTGCTGATAAAATAAAATTGTAAAGACCGGCTGTTGGACATCTGAACAGGAGGAAATAAGTTATTGGTCATGTGATGAGAAGTATAAAAGTATGAGAAACACTGACAGGGATGGTGATAGGAAACAGAGGGAAGAGGCAAAACGAAGACAAGACCTGAGCGACACATCAAAGATATTTGCGGGTTGTCGGATTACAAGGGATAAGAAAAGCGTAAGATAGAGTGAGTGGCGAAGGGGTGGAAGGAGGCCACGGCGCCAACATGAGCATACCGTATGATGATGATACAATATATGATAATATGTGGTGTGATGGCCGATGAGTGGAGAGTGCAGACAAGTCGCGTTTTGCACGATGCGGGAAATCATCGGGCAGCCGAAAAGATGAAACAGAACTTCTTGGATAGTTGTTGCAGTATATTAAATGAGAGGATGGTACAGTGACGGACAGAGGTTCGGTTCTCGGTCAGCGTGCTGTAGGCTGTCCTCTCTAACTCGCAGGCGACCCTCTTTATACAGATGTTGAACAAGGGAACTACACGGGTTGCATGTACTGGGAAGGGTGAAGGAAGAATGTTAATAGGTAAAAGGGGTAAGCACGAGGGCGGAGTGGCCTGCGAAATGTTGCGCCGCTTCGGTATAGCAAAGGTGTGGTATGTAGGTGCTGGACGGTTACGTATTAAATATAATTTTATAAGTTAAAGGTTATATGGATGGGCAATAGTAGAATGATGGATGGGCGATACAGTTGGCCCACAGGGAGTCCCGTAGCTATAAGGGTATACGAAACATCAAGATCCATTAGTGAGCATCTTGGGGGTGAGAGTGGTGTGAGGTGAAATAGGCCATATGTGAAAAGGTCTCTAGTGTATGTATGTAATTACCCTTGAACAAGAGCGAAATTAAGTTATGGTCATGTAATTGGAGAAGTAAAAGTATTGAGAAAAACTTGCTGCAGGGATGGTGAGAGGAAACAGAGGAAGAGGCAAAACCGCAAGACAAGACTGAGCGACAATATCAAAGATATTTGCGGGCTGTCGATGGTATAAGTGGAAAGAAAAGCGTAAGATCGAGTTTAGTGGCGAAGGATGGTGGAGAGGTCCACGGCTGCTCAAACATGAGCATACCGTTATTGATTGATTGATGTATATATATATGGGGACGCGGTGGCCGAATGGTTAGAGCGTCGGACTCAAGACTGCCACGACGGTAATCTGAGTTCGAGGGTTCGAGTCACCGGCCGGCGCGTTGCTTCCTTTGGGCAAGGAACTTCACCTCGATTGCCTGCCTAGCCACTGGGTGGCCAAGCCAGCCCAATTCAGTGCCGGGTAAATAGAGATGGTGACTCGGAAAAAAAAAAAAAAAAAAAAAAAAAAAAAAAAAAAAAAAAAAAAACACCGGGCGGAAGGCAATGGCAAACCACCGCTCTAAATTGCCAAGAAAATCATGGAAGCCCATGATCGTCAAGGCCGCGGTGGCCGAATGGTTAGAGCATCGAACTCAAGACTGTCACGACGGCAATCTGAGTTCGAGGGTTCGAGTCACCGGCTGGCGCGTTGTTCCCTTGGGCAAGGAACTTCACCTCGATTGCCTACCTAGCCACTGGGTGGCCAAACCAGCCCAATGTCAGTGCTGGTCCCAAGCCCGGATAAAATAGAGAGAATGATTACCTAAAAAGGTAACACCGGCACTCTCCGTGGAAAGGAACTGGGGACCCTACCACGTACTCACTCCAAGAGCATCACAACATGAAAACTACAATTAAGTATCATGCTGTGACCACGGCGGCTCAGACATGAACCTACCGTCAAAAGAAGAGAAGATGTATATATATATATATATATATATATATATATATATATATATAATACATATATATACATATATGTATATATGTGTGTGTATATATATTAATACATATATATGTATACATAGACACACACACACATACACACACACACACACACACACACACGCACGCACGCACACACGCACACACACAGACACATACACACACACACCACAACACGAACGCACAACGCATACAAACGGACGCACGATCACGCATTACCCGAACACACGCACACACAAAAACATTACACACGCACAACACACACCACACACACCACACACACACGCACACACGCAAACACACACACACACATACACACGCCACACACCACCCACACACCTAACACACACACAAATGCGCGCATACACATGCACGTACACGCATACACACGCACTCACGCACGCACGCACAACCCGCACCACACAACACACCAACACACACACACACACACACACACACACCACACAGCACGCACCACGCCACAACCCGCACACACACCACACACACCACACGCACGCACACACGCACACCCACACACACACATACACACGCACACACACACACACACACACACGCATACCCACGCACGCACGCATTCACGCCACCCGCACCACACACACACACACACACACACACACGCACGCACTCAGCACACCCGCACACCACACACACACACACACACACACACAACGATACACAAAGCACGCAACGAACTCACGCACACCCGCCAAACACACACACCACACAAACACACACAAACACCACCACACACACACACCACACTCACGGCACGCACACACGCACAAACACACACATACCCACACGCCACACACATCACACACACACACACACATACACAAACACACAAATGCGGCATACACAGCAAGTACACGATTACAACACACACGCCCATATATCTATAAATCCTCAAATATATTGTGTTTCTGTCCGCGTGGCGTTGCAATGCTTGCAATATGCATCGAAAATTTGCTCACAGCCAACCTCGTACCGA
>NC_051393.1:107932-117932 GCF_015228065.2 Penaeus monodon
AGAGAGAGAGAGAGAGAGAGAGAGAGAGAGAGAGAGAGAGAGAGAGAGAGAGAGAGAGAGGCAGGCAGGCAGACAGACAACACAGATAGATAGGCAAACAGAGAGAGAGAGAACCGAAGATAGAGACAGGCAGGAAGAGAGACAGAGAGCGCACAGGAAGAAGTGGCTGGCACCGCCCCCCCCCCCCCTTCTTGTCGCATCTTCCCATCTTTGTAATGATAATGAAATAAATAAATAAATAATTCCCACGTGGTCCGCAACGGACTCCGAGCTGCTCACCTTCTCTTGGCGTAACTTGAAGATTCTCTCCTTTGATGTTATGCGTCTTCTCCTTTTTGCATTTATTCAGTTTGTATTCTTGAGCCTAAGAAACGGAAGGGAATAACCTTTGCCTCTCCCCTCCTAACGGGCATTCGCCTCATCCCTCCCAGGAAGAACGTTAGTGTTCAGAGTATGCTCACGAGTTGGTGGTCCTCTATGTCTCTGTGGTGGCGTATTGTGGCTCCGTAGCCAATATTAATTTCAAAGGGGTTCACTGTCAGATTCCTAGGAAGTGGTAGCGTGAATTTAAAACCAAATGACTGCCTGCATATAGACCTTGGCATTATAGCACGATTTAAATCGAATAAAACATTGAAAAAAAAACTATATTCACTATATTACTGTGTGCACAAGCTTAGTACGGCATGCGAAATCTATGAAACTGGCTTATATTTATTTTAAAAACAAAGGATCATGTCCAGCCTCTATGCACAACGGAAACAGCCAGGAAAACAGGACTTAACTCGTATTTTTCCCGTGTGATGTGATGCCCAGACCGGCTGAGTTTCCACCTTCCGCTCAGTAAAGGAAAATCACCCAGGAGGGGAGCAAAACGCCGTTGTTTCGAGGAGAATGAATCGATTTCCCGCTCAACGCGGCTTATATTTATAAAGTTCGTGACGTCATAAGCCACGCCAAACATCGTTCGTAAAACATAAAGTTTGTACAAGAAACATTAGGAAAAAGAGTAAAATCAAATATAAAATGACCTTCATAACGAGACGAGACAAAACGTAAAAAAATAATAATGTGGAGTACACAGAAAGAAGTACAATGGATAAAATATGACGTTAAAACACACATTTCTTAAAATGAGAATAAACTTCCCTAGACAGAAAAAAGTGACAAAAAAGCAAGATAAAAAAAAATAATAATTTAAAATGATATAAGTGACCATGAAACACACAGAAGAAGAGAGAAATAATCTGCGTATAAATGAATCGCAGACGAGAGGACGGGGTCAAAGGGCAAACTCAAGCAGAAGTGACTTATTGGAACCAACGTAAAATGGAACAATAAAACAGAAATAAGCGAACGTATGTACATAGAGACATGTAGAAAGGACGACTGCTGCAAGCGTTGACCGGGCTGCGAGATGTCAGGGCGCGCGAGAGTCCGGGAGGCTGACGGTGAGATGAGCAAGAGATGGCAGGCCGTAGGAGGCCACCTTACATCTCTATAATAGGAAAACAAGAGAAATAAGAAATAAAATAAAAAGAGGCATCGGAGGCAAACTTACTGATGAAAATTAAGTTGAATAACTGATGATTAATGTATATTCTGAGGCCGCGGTCGCTGAGTGGTTAGAGCATCGGACTCAAGACTGTCACAACGGCAATCTGAGTTCGAGGGTTCGAGTCACCGGCCGGCGCGTTGTTCCCTTGGGCAAGGAACTTCAGCTCGATTGCCTACCTAGCCGCTGGGTGGGCAAGCCAGCCCAAGTCAGTGACGATCCCAGAACCGGGTAAATAGAGACGGTGACTCGATAAAAACACCGGGCGGAAGGCAACGGCAAACCACCGCTCTAAATTGCCAAGAAAATCATGGAAATCCATGATCGTCCTTGTAGGACAGGACACTTGAAAAAAAAAAAAAAAAAAAAAAAAATCTTTTAGTGACTGTCAGGTCAGGTGTTTGCCTGCTACAGGTACCACGTAACCCTGTACTACCTGTCTCGGTTCGAGTCGTCGGCGACTAAACCGGCAATTCATAAAGCTAACTTACTTGCAGCATACATAGCGTTTCCTTCGCTTGCTTAAGAAACAAGATATTTGCTACCACATTGTTTGGCAGATATATATATAGAGAGAGAGAGAGAGACAGACAGACAGACAGATAGATAGAGATAGATAGATAGATAGAGAGAGAGAGAGAGAGAGGGAGGGAGGGAGAGAAAGAGAGTGAGAGAGAGAGAGAGAGAGAAAGAGAGAGAGGGAGAGAGAGAGAGCGAGAGCGAGCGAGAGATAGATAGATAGATAGATAGATATATAGAGAGAAAGAGAGAGAGAGCGAGCGAGATAGATAGATAGAGAGAGAGAGGGATAGATAGATAGATAGAGCAAGAGAAAGATAGAGACAGATAGAGACAGTGACTGGTAAATAGATTGAAGGAAAGAGAGTAATAGATAAAGACTGAGGCAGTATTGGATAGATAGATAGAAAGAAAGAATAGATAACGTTGGATGTAAATTGATAGATAGCCTATATAGCTTATACAGTTAGACAGAGGGGTGGATAGAAACAAGTAGATAGATAGATAGACATACAGGCAGACAAATAGTTAGATAGATCGAGAAAGAGAAAGAGAGAGAGAATTAAGATTTTTGTCTTGTTGCTCTCTCACTTTCAGAAAAGGAAGGGAAAAGAACAGTGTGTTCTTTTCTTAATTTTCTCTCTGATCCACTAGTTTGTCCCTCTTACCCTCAACCAACGAGCAGTCAGAGTCAAGGGGACTGAACGCAAGGCTCAGCGCCCTGCCCTGACCGCCGCCGCTCACTCGAGGCCCTTCACTGCGTCAGGGAGATTTTGAAGTGGCTGTGTCATGCACGCGCAGGCACACGCCAAGCACTTTATCTTTACTATCCTTTTCTTTTCTTCCTCTTTTCATCATTTTTCGTCTTCCTATTGTTCTTAGATCTGGACCGATTCCAGAAACGCATCTAAAGACATGCTTAAAGAGCAACGCTTTGCGATTACATTTCGTAGCAAACGATTTGGAAATTCCAAGAAATAAAAGAGAATGCCAATTTTCTAAGACTGTCAGCCAAGTATAAACTGCTTATGCCGAATGCATGATTATTATCGAGCATCTTATTTCAAGCAGACTTCAGCGTCTTCATGATGATGGGCTTGATTTCGCCGCCGTTTTCAGGAAGGTCCTTTGTAGTTCACCCTTAGCTTCTTCTGCGTTCGTTTTCCTTTGATTTATTATCTTCTTTTGTTCCCTTAAACTTTTGAAAAGCACCTCTACGATACACATACACGTGCGAAGAGACACAAACACACAAATAAAAAAAAAAAACAGATACATGTATATGCACAGACTTGCACACACGTGCACACACACACACACAAATCAACACACATGTGCCTGAGAGAGCGAGAGCGAGAAGGGAATTGATGGGGGGGGGGGGGCCAAGTTTAAGAAAAGTGTCGCCGTCCTCTGCCCGCAGATGCCAGGGTCGATCCCGGCAAATGACCCCCTGTGCTAGCGTTTTTATTGTGCTTTTTGGTTTTATTCTGGACAAAGTTTAGTTTCATGTTCTTATCCATTACTCTCTGTTTGTTCTTTGTATCTTATCCTTTCTCTCTCGTACATTCATTAACAGTGATCTCTCTCTCTCTCTTTTTTTCTTTTCTTTTTTTTTTTTTTTTTTTTTTTAATCAGCCTCTATTCTAAAGAAACTGTGTTGTGAAAACGTGTACGTATTACCGTTCACAATACAGTTCATTGGCCCCGACCTCGCCAATGGCTGTGGCCATCATCCACTATTTTATTTTTTGTAAATCTTTATTTCGATAAAAGATATATACATATTACAATAGAGTTTCCCTTAATCTACTTTCGTCCACCGTCTCCTCGAAGTCGGTGTCTCTCACGCTGGTGTAGGATGGCGGCTTTGATCGCGTCCCACGAAGGCAGAGGAGAGAAGATCTCAGGAGAGAGAACGACAGGCGGCATCTTATCCACGCTGTGACACAGCTTCTTGATTGCTGTTTCTTGTCTGCCAGTTGCTGTGCCAGGATAGCGTAGAAGGCCTTTGCCCTCGGGGCCATTCCCCCTGTGGTCGTGAAAGTCCTTTGTTCCACTTCTACTCGTTCTCCATATTCTCGGATCTTGTCGTTTTCATGCCTTCCGTGGGCAGTATGTAGATCCTGGTCCCTGTTGCCCTGCGCCATAGGATTAAAGATCCTTACATCGAAGAATGCTCTCTGGCCTCGGGCCCAAAATCCTCTGGCGCTGATGTCTAGGCGAGCATCCTCTGCGGTGTTTACCGATCTCAGGGTGAAGATTCTTCCTCCAGTCGGCAGAAGTTCTAGTTCCACCCTCACGTCATGGCAGACTTCCCTGAGCATTTGGGCAGTGAGGTCCCTGACTTTATCATGCCGTATGACGACAAATCCTCCTGTCTCACAAATCATGGCGTGATTTGTGTTGAAGGAGCCACACGAACAGGATTGTGGAAGTCCATCCATATGCCAGCCATACCTTAAAGCCAAGGCATCAAAAAAATTTTGCTTATTTAGGCTAAAACCTTTGGCTTTAATAGGTAGTGCCGTGAGCCAGTTGGATGCCCCCACTTCTTGTTCCATCTGCATTCTTCTCTGCTGGTCCTCTGATAACTGTGTTAATATATTCTCTAATTCAGCTTTTTGGTTTTCTTCCCTAGTCTTCGTTATTTCTAATATAATTTTTTTCTGTTCTGCCTCGTTTATTTCCCCTTGTCTGGTCTGGCTTACTATATGCTGCGTCAAATGGCCTGTTAGTCGTACAGAGTTCTGATGCTTCGCGTCTGATATTTTGCATGGGTTGGTGATTCCCATGCCTCCCATTCTTGGCGGCAGCTCCAGGATGGCCCTCTCTAAATCTGTAGGGTTTCGCCCACCTGAGAGGGCTGGGATGAAATCCCTCTTGATGGTGTCTTCTATGGGCTGTAGGAGGTGTCCTATGTTTGGTACTGCCCTCTCTCTCTCTCTCTTTGTCTCCCTCTCTCTCTCTCTTTCTCTCTCTCTCTCTCTCTCTCTCTCTCTCTCTCTCTCTCTCTCTCTCTCTCTCTCTCTCTCTCTCTCTCTCTCTCTCTCTCTCTCTCTCTCTCTCTCTATCTATCTATCTATCTCATCTCGACCTCCATCTCAAATTTGCGATATAATATATAGTAGGGAACTGTATTGTGAAATATATTCTGGACTATTTCACAATACAGTCCATTGGCCCCGTCCTCGCCAATGGCTGTGGTCGACAACCTACTTCGTTGATTTCGTTTAATCTCTTTATTCTTAAAAACAAAGTATACAATATTTAGTTTACATTTCTTTCAATCCTACTCTCTACTACCGTTTGTTCTATGTCTAAGTCCTTAATTCTAGTGTACGTTGAGGGTTTTGTTCTTGTTCCTCTGAGGCAGAGTAGGGATGATCGCGGCAACGAAAAGGCCAGCCGGCATCTTATCCACGCGACGACGCAGCTTTTTTGTTGTTGTTTTCTTTCCGCAAGCTGCTGTGCGAGGCATGAGTAAGAGGTGACGGCTCTTGGTGCCATTCCTCCTTCTGTGGTGAAGACTAGGGGCGTGAAGGTGCCTTGTTCCACTTCCCGAATCCGTTCTCCGTATTCCCTCATCTTTTCGTTTTCGTGTTTTTTGTGGGCTGTCTTAAGTTCCTGAGAGTGGTTGCTTGGAGCCATTGGGTTGAATATTCGGATGCCGAAAAATGCTCGCTGTCCTCTTACCCAGAATCGTCTTGTACTCACATCCAAGCGGGCTTCGTCTGTGCTGTTTGTTGACTGCAGTGCGAAATTTCGTCCCGTCGTGGGTATGAGAGTTGGCTCAACTCTAACGTCGCGGCATACCTCGCCGAGCATTTCCGCCGTTATGTCTCTCACTTCGTCATGGCGCAGTCTTGGGGGTCTTGCATGTCATGGCATAGTTATGATCGAATGATGAGCCGCAGGTGCAGTGCTGCTGGAGGCCCTCTATTGACCAGCCGTATCGTAAGCAGATGGCATCTATAAACTCTTACTTGTTTAGGTTAAAACCCTTTGATTTAATTGGCAGTGTTGTTAGCCAATTTGATGCACCGATTTCCCGTGTCATTTCCATTTTTCTTTTCATTTGCTCTGATAACTGCGAGATTGTTTCTTGCAATTCAGATTTCTGTTTGGTTTCTCTTGCTCTTGTGATTTCTCTTTTAATTCCTTGTTGCTCCCTCGTGTCTGTCCTTGTGTCTGTGTCTTGTGATATGATTGCTTGTGTCAGTTTGGCTGTGAGCTTGGTTGAGTTTCGAAATTCCATGTTGGCCGTTTTGCTTGGGTTTATGATTCCGAGACCTCCTAATCTTGGCGGCAGCTCAAGGATTGACCTTTCTAGGTCTGTAGGGTTTCTATTTCCTGAAAGTGCTGGTATGAAATCCTTTCTAATTGTTTCCTCCAGGGGCTGAAGAAGGTGTTCGATATTAGGTACTGTTCGCATCAGGAAGTTCCATTTATTTTTTACACCGAAAATGAATGCGGTGTATGTTGAGTGCGGTTCCGATTTAGCGATGTGTGCGAGCGTTTTCAGCTGGTTTGTCCACTTGCTCACCTGAGACCTCACATATTCCTCCTTGGCCGCTGTTGTGCCAAGGACTGCCCCGAGGTATTTCTCTCCACCTGCCTTTATGCTGATATCTGTGTCTCGGAAAATTTCTTTGGCAGTGTCGAGATGTCCAGGTTTAACAATAAGAACTGATTTGTTTGTGTTAGGGTAGTAGCCTTGTGGAGGGCCATGGTCGGCGTAAGCAACCTGCTTTACGTTTGTTCTGCTGTGTTTTAGATGATCTTGCAGCCTAAGCAGGCCGATTGCATACATTGCTATTGCCACGGGGTCGCCTCGTGTTGTTCCCTCAGCTGATATCATCACTTCACTGGTGTTTCTCCTTGTGTTGCTTATATATAGCTTTGCTGGTTTGCTGTATGTGTTGATTATGTATTGAGCAAAGCTTGGGCACTTGACTCTGGTATTTTGTATGGTGGCTTGTCTGTTGATGTTGTTGAAAGCATTCGCAGCATCCACCATCAGTACCGCTTCGCAGTGGGGCTCCTCATATATTTTGCGCATGGCATGGATGGCCGCTTCACATCCCGCCTGTTGGCCTACGCACACCTGGAGATTGCCCACTGCTGTTTTGATGTCTTCTCCAACAACATCCATAATGGCTTTGCTGATTATTCTCCTCAAGACCTCTCCAATTCCAATTGGTCGGCACCCTGGTCTTTTATCAAGTGCAATGAGACGGCAAGCTGTTAATGCCTCTATATGTTGGCAGTCTTCTGTGGCTAGCTTTCTCGCTAGGTCTGCTATGGCTTTACATAAATCGTTTGCTGCATTTCCGAATTTGCTGGTGCTCAGGATGGTTTTCCATCCGTCAGCATCTAGTCCTGAGGGTCCCGCTGCCCCGTTGGTGTTGAGTGCGTGTTTCCTGATTTTTTCTCCTGTGATGCACTCGAAGATCACAGGTGGTGGTGGATGATATTCTCCTTGGAACAGCGTTTCAGGCGCCGCCTCCCTTGCAAGCAGGTGTTTTTCATTTAGCATCTGGCGTGTGCTTTCGTCCAGAGGTAGGGACCCTGTACTTTCGTGCGGTGATAGAAGCCGAACTGCCCTTGCCTTTTGCCATGTTGCATCATATTTGTGAATCTCCTACACTTATCTACTTCCTTCTTCCTTGCAATTTTTTTCCTGTTTCTGTGTTGAAGAGCTTCGGCCTCTTTAAAAAGTCCGTGTATGTCGCCTACTTTCCACCTGTCCATCCATCTCTTTATGGCCTTTATGTTGTCTGTTGTTTTGGAATTATTATGTGTTTTCTGACAGATGAGGTGTGGAGGTATCGCAATTGCTTTCAAGGCGATTGGTTGAAGAAAGGTGCCATTCGTGTATTCCTTCATAAGGAACTCGATCTCCTTAATGAATTCTGTGGCTGCATTACATTTAGGAATTTCGCATATGTTATTTGGTGAGAATTCTACAATTTTTCTGTAGATGTTTTCCGTAATCGTTTTTGCCTCCTCGAGCGGCATTGCCTGCCAATATCTCCCGGGGGGGGGGGGGGTCTCTTCTTTCTTGAGTTGCCGGTTGTTGTATTTCCAGTACTGCTATCTCACCTTGCTGTGGTTCTGTCGTGGTTATCCTCTGCACCTCTGCCCAATTGCGGGTAGTACATGCACAGCATCGAGTGGTCATTTTTCGGGCACAAGGGTTGTGGTGAGTGGGGGAGGGGCGTGAGTGGGGGTGCGATATAATTTGTCTTTCGTGGTTAAGTGCGTAACTATTGTCATATGCGCGTCTTTGTTTTCTCTTTCTCTCTCTCTCTCTATTTCACTCTTTCCTTTGTTAAGCTAGTGCAATTTTCACTGATTTTCTAGATTTATATTGCTTTATTAAATGTTGTTGTTATCCTCTTCACTTTTCTCTTTGTTTATTGAGAAATGGTACTATGTTTTTTCACTCACTGGGATATTAATTGGCACTCGGCTCGTGCTTCCACTAATCACTCGCGCCTACGCTATGCTATGCGCCTATTATCTCTGTTTCTCTCTCTCTCTCTCTCTCTCTCTCTCTCTCTCTCTCTCTCTCTCTCTCTCTCTCTCTCTCTCTCTTCTCTCTCTCCTCACTCTCTCTCTCTCTCTCTCTCTCTCTCTCTCTCTCTCTCTCTCTCTCTCTCTCTCTCTCTCTCTTCCCCTTCTCCCCTCTTTCCTCTTCTTTGCTCTCTCTTTTCTCTCTCTCCCCCTCCTCTCCCCTCTCTCTCTCTCTCTCACTCTCTCTCTCTCTCCTCGCGCGCGAACCCCTCTCTCTCTCTCTCTCTCTCTCGCTCGCTCATTCTCTTCTCTCTCTCCCCCTCTCTCTCTCTCCCTCTCTCTCTTCTCTTCTCCTCTCCTCTCTCTCTCTCTCTCTCTCCTCTCTGTAAATGGCTATCATCCTTAGTAAAATGGTGAACAGAGGGTAGTTATACTTGTTAACGGCTTGACTCTTTATTTCTGAGAGTTGACCCCACGAAGTATAAGAACACGACATGTTTAGTTATACGGTTATAGGGCCGCGCGGAGGTCACGGTCAGCTGCCCGGAGAGAGGGTGAGCTGACCTAGTGCGGTGGCAGCTTAGCACGAACTCTCGGTCAAACGAGGTCAAAATTAAAATGTGACCTCCGCCCTCGCTGAGCGGTGGTTCTTATTTGGGACATTTTGGATCCACGTGGAAAACAGCCACGTGGACCACTGGTAATAGAAATAGAATTATCCACATCCTGTAACAGAAATAGAATTATCCACATCTTATGTCACACAGAGAAGAAATAGATGTAACTTGTATACAGACAGCGACAGACAAAATTGCGGGAAAAAGAGATAAATCTTTACGCCCGGCACTAAGAAAATTGAAAAGGGTCAGTGTCTTTTATCCTGTGTGTGTGTGAGTGAGCTAAATGTGTGTGTGTATGCGTGTGTGAGTGACAGCTATCGTTAATGAGAGGGAAGCGAGAGTGACCTCACACAGAGAATGAATCAAAAACACGAATATTAGCGTCACTATAACAAACTGAAGTAAATTAGCAATGCTAGCTATTTACGATTATTTCAACTACCACTTAAATTTCAACATATGCGACAGAATGTACGCATGAATGAAGGGTGACATAAAAAAAAAAATATTCGCCAATTTTTACAAGCAAATCTTCTCGGGTCAGAAATCTGAACTGGCCGAGGGACATGTTAGCTTTGCACGTCAACTTCAATAAAACTCAATAACGGGGGGATCCTATACCCAAATGCCGTATATGACTGAGCGACTCGAGCCAGGAATATAAATCCTGCTCCTTCTGCGTATCTGTAATGGGCGCTCGCAAAATTCCCGAAGGATATATAATTCACGAATCCACAAACGCTTGGGGGTACCCAAAACATGCAAGCGACTTCTAGAGGGTGAGAAGGTG
>NC_051393.1:122932-127932 GCF_015228065.2 Penaeus monodon
AGGCAACGGCCCCACACCAACCAACTCCTTGCTCCTCGACGACTCTTCTAGATGCTCCACTTCCTCACAAGTGCCTAGCTTTGCACCAACTAGCATCTTTTGGGCCTTATCGGAGAAGTTAGCTACCAACACTGTAACTAACCCCTCCCCTGGTCCAACAAGGCTCCGCCCAACCGCTACGCCATCAGCCAGCTGCAGGTTTTGAATGAGCTCCACGAGGCCCTCTACTCCACGCATCACTCTTGACAGTCGACACCGGATTCTAGACTCTGTCCTGGGGGCAATGTGCAGTCACTCAGCCGTAACTACCTCTGCACAGCCAACCTCTGGAAGCAAGGGCACATCTTCACCGTGCACCCTCACCAGCTTCTGTCCAAGGTCGACACACGCCTTACTCTGCGTCAGGTAGTCAGGCCCAGCAAGTAGTGCTCGTCCAGATCGGCCACATACACCGGTAGCCGCTGCACCGTGCTGCCCACGCCAATACGAGCCTCCACTGGCCCCTTGAGCTGCACACAATGCCCCGTGACACCACACAGTCTCTGTGGTGCGTCTAGAAGTTGCATAGTGGCCAACATATCAGCCCCACTAGGGTCTTCTCAGCCCCAGTGTCCACTGTCAGGCGGCATGGCTTCCCATCTATTGAGCCCTCCACCTGCATCGTGATGGTTCGACGGCAGCTTACCCAAGTTGGGGCCCGGGAACCGAGGACAGCTGGGTTTCGGCCCCCTTCTCCAGCCTGTCCGAGTTTTCCGCCTGTACCACTTCCTTAGTCTTAGAACATGCACTCGGATGCTGCAGGTCCTCAGGGTGTGCCTGCTTGACGTAGATTTGCAGCTGCTGGTCCTGCAAAGCGTCAACAAAGAAATCGCGGGCCAGGACCACGATCATCTCTTCCGCAGCCGCAGGGTACGACCTCCTTACCAGCGCCTCCACATCCTGCGCCAGCTGGGACGGTGCCTCGCCACGTGGCGTTTCCCCTCCTGGTGTTCTGGGACGCTGTGGTGCTCGGTGCCTCTTGGAGCTGTTCAGTGTTCACGACCCTGTGGATAGCACGCCGTCTGCCTAGCCTGCCTTGTGTTGGTGGCAGAGAGATGAGGCGGTCGGCGTAACAAATGGTGTCAGGAGTGGGATTTGTGATATTTGATCAGTGAGAGCGCCGATTTTATCATGTCGTCCAATGATGGCGGCAGCCATAAGGGAGAGGAGGCTATGACTGAGGCAGGCACGAGGGAGGTGAAGCCGAGCCAGATGGACCTGATCACTGCCATGCTGGCCGGTATGAGGGAGGAAATGGCACAAAGGGCAGAAGAGCAGGCACAGAGGGCACGCGAGCAGGCGCACCATCTCGTCGAGATGCAGGCAAGGAAGGCAGAGGAACAGTTCTGCCAACTTGTTGAGGTGCTACAGAGCAATCTTGCATCTGTGAAGATGGAAACTCAGCATGTCACACTGCACGATACAGCTTATAACAGGGCAACACAAAGTTCATCAGGTCACAAGGGCACACACGAGATCTTCACAGAAGCAGCACCCAACTGCGTCTCTCGGCTTGTTCCTCCGCTCCTCCGCACACAGCCAGCTGCGTCATGTTTGCCCAGGTCCCTTCATATTAACACATGCCCAGGTCATCCTTTTCATGTTAACACATGTTTCGCACAGAGACAAAGACCCACTGGCGTAGCATTATTATTATTATTATTATTATTGTTAGCATTATTACTGGGGTTATTATAATAATTAATAATAATAATAATAATAATAATATTAATAATAATGGTAATTATTATTATTATTATTATTATTATTAGCGTTATCATTACCGTTTTTATTATTATTATCGTCATTATTACTAATAATATTATTATTATTGTCATTATTATTATAATTGTCATTATTATTGTTATTATTATTATTATTGTGATGATGATGATTATCGTTTTTTTTTCAATAATAATAATCATTATTATTATCAATGTTATTATTATTATCATTATTATTATCATTGAATGGAAAAATACTCTTCCTTGCTGATACTATGGAAGAAATCCCCAAAATACAAAAACTAGATTTATTGAAAGTGAGACTACAGTTTCGAAATCCACCTGGATTCCATCTTCAGGTCTGAAAAGGAAAAGAATAAGTCCGTTATGCGAAGCTTAGCCTCGCCCGGGCTATGCCATGAGGGGCGCCTGGCCTGTGTCGACTTATGCCGACTCGCTCACGTGTGTCAGCTGGTGCTGACTCGGCTGAACCTAGTCCTTACCCGCCGTGGTGCCCAGCCACAGCAGTAACCTCTGGGCGACAATTGCAACTTCTCGCGCCTGGGTGGGGCGCGAACCGCCGACCCCTCGGATGAGAGGCCGACACGTTACCACTGTACTAGCCCGGAGGCTTGAAGAGGAAAGGGAGAGGAGGTGGTTTAAAAGAGAGAGAGGAGAGGCAACGCGGTAACACGGGGCAGGTGAGGACAGACGAACGGAGGGAAAGGGAGATTACATCAGGTCGGAGGATCGGGCGGACTATGCGCCGTGTGGCCGGCATACGGGAGGATGTGTGAATCGAGAAGACTATCAGCAGGAGAAAAGCCGTTGTTCAAGTTGAAATTAGGCAGCAGCTTTATAAGGGAGGATTCCACCAGTCTGCGGGCGTGGACATCAGCAGGAGGAAAGACAATCCGCGCCGCTGACCAGTTCATCTGTGTCTCACTGATGGCAAAAGAGGGCGTTGTTGTTGTGTCCCCTGGATACAGCGTACTTATGCTGAGACAGACGCTTGGTGAGACTGGCGCCTGTTTCGCCAAAGTACTGCTTATCACAGAAGGCACAAGGAACAGCATAGGTGCCCACCTTCGAGGTAGAAGGAGGGCTGGTATGGACCAGGTTGCGACGGAGAGTGTTCACTTGGCAAAATATCAGCCTGCAGTTGAGAGGGTGAAGAGGGCGACGGAGAGAGTAGATCTCCTCAGTGTAGGGCAGGCTGAGGACGGGCAGGTGAGGAGTCTCTTTAGGAGAGTCTTGGTAGAAAGTACTCCAAGCCCTGGATAACGCGATGTCGAGAACATGACCAGGGTAGCCCAGTTTGGAGAACGAGCGACGCAGGAAGTCGATCTCCATCCAGGTACTGGGGTTCACAGATGCAAAGGGCGCGGAGGAACAGCGAGGTGGCAATACCTCTCTTAACATGGAGAGGATGGTATGAGAAGAAGTGTATGTACGTACCACTATGCATAGGCTTCTTGTATATGGAGAAGGAGAAGTAGTCAGCAGAGCGATGGACTAGGGTGTCCGAGAAAGGGAGCTTGTTGTCAACCTCCCATTCCACCTTGAAACGGATGGAAGGAGAGAGAAAGTTCAGCTGCGTCAGGAAATCCGAGAACAGGGCAGGACCTTGAGGCAAAAGAGCAAAGACGTCGTTGACATACCTCAGCCAGACCGACGGACGAAGGGAGATGGAAGGAAGAAGCTCAGAAGAATTAGACTCCACACACAGACGAATCAGCTGGAGGAAGACGTCGTCTGAAGGAAAGCGAGGACGTCATCAAGCGGGACCTTGGTGAACATGGATTCAACATCCAAGCTCATCATGATCGCCGGTGATACTCCACGGACGCGGGAGATGAAGTCCTGAGAGTGGCGGAGGTGAGCAGGAGAGAAGGTGCCAAGAAGGGGAGTGAGAGACTTCGCCAGCCAGGCCGCAAGAGGTCCACAGATCCCCGGGAGGAGATGATGGGGCGCAGAGGCACGGCCGGTTTATGGATTTTAGGAAGCCCTTAGAAATGAGGGAGTCAAAGGCTGATGACCTTGAACCTCTGGTAGAGATTCGCCTTCGGAAAACAGGCTGCTATCTCTTTCAGGCGACGGTGGAAGGTAGCAATGCGTTCACGGGGGTCGCTGGTCAAGAGGGCATAGGTAGAGGCGTCATCCAACAGGTCCTGGGCCTTCTGCAGGTAAGAGGACCACCACCGAGTTGACCTTGTCAGAAGGCAGAATGGTAACGTCCTCCCTGCGCAGGTTTTGAAGGGCCTCACGGTAATGCCTGGGAATGATAGGGTTAGGATGGAGGAGAGATTCGAGGGCCAAGAAGAAAGCACCACGGAGGAGAGAGACATCAGGCAAAGAGTTCCTGTGAGTGGATATGGAACGGTCAAAGGATGAAATAATGTCGATGGGGTCAAGGACAGGGAAGATAGGTTGGTGACAGCGTCGGTGAGGAAGCGGGACCAAGGACTGCGGGCGGTGAGGCTGGAGAGTTTCTAGGAGAGAGAGCGGCCATTGTTGATGGAGAGGGACCGGGAAGAATCATGAGCAACGTCGGATATGAGCTGGAAGATATGTCTGGGGAGCCGCTCCCTCAGGAAGTCCGAACGTACTCGTGAACGGTAGAAGGCATGCTCGGCGTCCCTCCTGCCAGCGCGGATTCGTTCAAGGAGGAGAGAACGTGCATAGTCCGGAAAGGGAGATCCTTCCTCAGAATGTTCCAGTACATTAGAGATGGAGGACGGGAGTACCTCGCTATCGTTGTAGCGTCGTCGTGTGGTCGTGTGTGCCCGAAGCGCTATTAACATAATCTTCTTTTAATGGTAGGTTCATGTCTGAGCCGCCGTGGTCACAGCATAATACTTAATTGTAGTTTTCTTGTTGTGATGCTCTTGGAGTGAGTACGTGGTAGGGTCCCCAGTTCTTTTCCGCGGAGAGTGCCGGTGTTACCTTTTAGGTAATCATTCTCTCTATTTTATCCGGGCTCTGGCTGCTCGATTTCAACTCCATTTTTAATCAATTATCATCAAATATATTTATTGATAATGTTCTCATATTGTTGGTTATTATCTCTATATTTTAAAAAGCTGACTGGCTGCATAGGATTATTGGCTAACCATTTATTAAATAATCCTAAATTACAAAAAAAAAATATATTTCACTCGTCCCACAAGAAAATGCTCTTTAGCTGTTTTTTTCTATCATTATTACTATTATTATTACTATTATTATTAGCGTTAT
>NC_051393.1:132932-155432 GCF_015228065.2 Penaeus monodon
AGGATTCCAAGATTTATTTTGGTACCCTTGAAACCTGCAACCTGATGTTGGTTCCCCAAAGGCCCTTTTCCAATTGCATTTTTTATGGTGGAACAGACAGAGATGCTTAATCAGAATGATCCTTTAGCAGTATCAGCCATCCATGTTAGTGTGAATCAGACTGCTCAAAGGAATCTGGTGATTGTGCATTTGACAGACCTTCCCTTTATCTTTTCATCCATCTGTCTTTCCAACCTCCACACATTTCATTCCTCCGCATCTGTATTTTCCATACAAACTGCATCTACCTTTCTATGAAATGAATTGCTGATGGGGTACTGGACCTATCTTTGGCATTTTAGGTATCTTTGCTCTCTCCTTTTCTCACTTTATTTTTCTTCTTGCCTGAGTATTAGACGCATGAATCATAGTTCTTGGACTGTTATACTTCAGTTTTTCAAGCAAAGGGTATGAGTCAGTTTTTTTCTTTCATAAGAGAAAGTAGCTCGACGTAAACAATATTTGAAAAGAAAAACATGAACAATAGGAATTAGTATAGTGTATATTTCATAGTGATGAAAGACAGAAATAGGTATAGTCAAGTGACACAACCAAAAAGATAATTGTTTAATAAAGTCCGCTTTGAAGATTCAGTCAGCGTATTGACAGGGCTTTAGTTGATCATCATCATCAATAACGGTATGCTCATGTTTGAACAGCCGTGACCTCACTCCAGACCTAACCCATTCCTCCAGTTCAGACACTCTGGACTTACTCAGCGAGAGAAACGAAGGCTTTGATAATTAGGTAAGGTGGTGAGGTACTGTGGCCAAGAGCAAGAAAGCATGTTTTTTTTGGTTGCTTGTTTTATACTCTTCCCATAGATGGTTTTGTGTAAAATTGGTTTAATAATCATTTTTTTCTCTTATGGTGCACCCATATATATATACATATATATATATATATATATAATATATATATATATATATATATATATATATATATATATATATTATATATATATAGAGAGAGAGAGAGAGAGAGAGAGAGAGAGAGAGAGAGAGAGAGAGAAAGAGAGAGAGATAGATAGATAGATAGATAGATATCTTCTTTTCTTTCTTTCTTTCTTTTTTTTCTATCTCTCTGCCTATCTGTTGCTTTATCTGAGAGTGATAATACCTTCATCTCCTAAGGTGATTGATGGCATATATCCTTTCTTTTGCATCTTGTCATATATAAAACAAAATATTGCTTTTTGGAACCTCATTTTTGTCACTTTTTGTGCTCTTCGAGAATGGTCTGATTCCCTGAGTGCACAGCTCTTAGGTGGAAAAACGATATTTATCAATTATTTTTTTTTATACCACTTTATTCTCTAGTCACAGAATTTGCATTAACATTAAAATTTTGTTGATACTACTGTTGACTGATTAGATGTAAGCAAGAGACTTATGGATGTATTCTTTACTTACTTTTGTGTTTGTATTCCTTCTCCTCCCCCTGCTTTTCTTCCACCAAGTAAGTTAACATGACAACAAGAATACCGAAAGTAACATGTACTTCATTTAAGATGAAATTAACACTATTATTGTCTCTGCCCACAGGCTGGTCCAATGTGAAAGGGATCATGAGCAGAAGATGCACATAGCACTAGTGAATATGAAAAAAGTGACTTTGTGGCCAGTGCACGTTTCTCTGACTGATATAGTGTACATTCATGTCAAGTCCTCAAAGTGCTGTATTATTCTCAAATTAGAATATCTATATATAAAATATGTCAGCACACTTTTTAACATATTTCATCTATGTTGTCTCATGTACTGTATCATCGCATAAACTGTTATTTTGTCTTGACATTCTTGTTGATATGTGAGGATGGTTATCATTTGCTCAGGCTCTCGGCATCAGGTGTCATTTCACAGCAGAAAAAAAGAAGACATATTTGTCATCTTTTTCTTTATTTTCCTCTACCCTTTCTCGAAGATACTATGCAAAGGTTCTAGATTAAAACTTTTTTTTTAACGGTAGGTTCATGTCTGAGCCGCCGTGGTCACAGCATGATACTTAATTGAAGTTTTCATGTTGTGATGCTCTTAGAGTGAGTACGTGGTAGGGTCCCCAGTTCCTTTCCACGGAGAGTGCCGGTGTTACTTTTTTTTAAGGTAATCATTCTCTCTATTTATCCAGGCTTGGGACCAGCACTGATTTAGGCTGGCTTGGCCACCCAGTGGCTAGGTAAGCAATCGAGGTGAAGTTCCTTGCCCTTATTTAGCATACTTTAAGGTTTCCACGATCATTGAATATTTTGAGATATACATAGAAATTATATACTTCTTACAAGCCACAAGTGTTCACTGGATATTTTATTTATATATTTTTTGTTTATATACATATATATATGTATACGTGTGTGTGTGTGTGTGTGTGTGTGTGTGTGTGTGTGTGTGTGTGTGTGTGTGTGTGTGTGTGTGTGTGTGAGTGTGAGTGTGAGTGTGAGTGTGTGTGAGTGTGTGTGTGTGTGTGTGTGTGTGTGTGTGTGTGTGTGTGTGTGCGTGCGTGCGTGCGTGCGTGCGTGCGTGCGTGCGTGTGTACGCGCGTATGTATGTACGTATGTGCATATGTACACATATACATATGAAAGTATATAATACACACACACACTCACACATACGCACACACCTTACCTGTGTGTATATATATGTATATATTCTCTACTTTTTTACGTGGCAAATAGGTATATTTTTATGTAAATGTATGCTGATATGAGCCGCCAAGCTATGTAAATGAACCAGAAACTACCCTGGTTTTTTGTTTTCCCATGTGTTCGTTTACGTGATGAGCAATGCATGCCTGAAATATTGCTGTCCTTTTTCCCGAATCAAGTGTTTGTGAACACCCAATTAACGAAATAGTTTCAAATTTCATTGATATTTTAATCTTCATACCTTTTGGTAGATCTTACTCTAGCATCCAATTTCTCACTCAGCCGCCATTGGGGGACCATATACTGGAGTGGTTTGAGGAATCCATGAGAGGGAGGGAGGGAGGGAAGGGAGGGAAGGAGGGAGGAGGAAGGGAGGGAAGGAAGGAGGGAGGAGGGACGGAAGGAAGGAGGGAGGAGGAAGGGACGGAAGGAAGGAAGGAGGGAGGAATGGAGGGAAGGAAGGAGGAGGAAAGGGAGGGAAGGGGGGGGGAAGGAAGGAGGGAAGGAAGGGAGGGAGGAGAAGGAGGGAGAGGAAGGAGGGAAGGAAGGAGGGGGGGAGGAGGGAAGGGAAGGGAAGGAGGGAAGGAGGGAAGGAGGGAGGAAGGAAGGAGGAGGAGGGAGGGGAGGAAAGGGGGGGAGGAAGGGAGGGAGGAGGATGGAGGAAGGAAGGAGGGAGGAGGATGGGAGGAAGGAAGGAGGAGGAGGAAAGGGGAGGAAGGAGGAGGGAGGAGGAGGAGGGAAGGAAGGAGGGAGGAGGAAGGGAGGACGGAGGATAGGAAGGAGGAGAGGAGAGGGAGGGAAGGAAGGAGGGAGGAGAGAGGACGGAAGGAAGGAAGGAGGAGAGGAGAGGAGAGGGAGAGGAAGGAAGGAGGGAGGAGGGAAGGGAGGGAAGGAAGGAGGGAGGAGGAGGGAGGGAAGGAAGGAGGGAGGAGGAAGGGAAACGGGAAGGGGAAGGAAGGAGGGGAGGAGGAAGGGAGGAAGGAGGGAGAAAGGAGGAAAGGAAAGGGAGGGAAGGAAAGGAAGGAGGAGGAAGGAGGGAGGAGGAAGGAGAGGAAGGAGGGGGAGGAAGGAAGGGAGGGAGAGGGAAGGGAAAGGGAAAGGGAAGGGAGGGGAAGAGAAGGAGGAGGGAGGAGGGGAAGGAGGACGAAGGAAGGAGGGGAGGAGGAAGGGAGGAGGGAGGAGGAAGGGAGGGAGGGAGGAGGGAGAGGAGGGAAGGAAGGAGGGAGGAGGAAGGGAAGGAAGGAAGGAGGGAGGAGGAAGGAGGGAAGGTGGGGAGGGAGGAGGAAGGGAGGGAAGGAGGAAGGAGGGAGGAGGGAGGAGGGAGGAAGGAAGGAGGGGGGGAGGGAGGGAAAGGAAAGGAGGAGGAGGAAGGGACGGAGGAGGGAGGAGAAGGGGAGGAAGAGAGGAAGGGGGAGGAGGAGGGAAGGAAGGGAGGGAGGGGGGAGGGAGGGAAGAAGGAGGGAGGAGGAGGGAGAGGGGAAGGAAGGGGGGAGGAAGGGGGGAAAAGGAAGGAGGGAGGAGGAAGGGAGGGAAGGAAGGAAGGAGGGAGGAGGAAGGGAGGGAAGGAAGGAAGGAGGGAGGAAGGGAGGAGGAAGGAAGGAGGGAGGAAGGGAGGGAAGGAAGGAGGGAGGAGGAAGGGAGGGAAGGAAGGAAGGAGGAGGAAGAGAGGGAAGGAAGGAGGGAGGAAGAAGGGAGGGAAGGAAGGAGGGAGGAGGGACGGAAGGAAGGAAGGAGGGAGGAGGAAGGGAGGGAAGGAAGGAGGGAGGAGGAAGGGACGGAAGGAAGGAAGGAGGGAGGAGGAAGGGAAGGAAGCAGGGAGGAGGAAGGGAGGGAAGGAAGGAGGGAGGAGGAAGGGAGGTGTGTGTGTGGTGTGTGTGTTATGTGTGTGTGTTGTATGTGCGTGTGGTGTGTGTGTGTGATGTGTATGTATGTGGTGTGTGTGTGGTGTGTATGTGTGGTGTGCATATTTGTGTGGGGTGTGGTGTGTATTGGTGTTTGTTGATGGTGGTATGTGCGGGTGTTATGGTGTTGGTGTAGTTGCGTGTGGGTATTGTGTGGGTGTGTGATGTGGTGTGTGTGTATGTGCATGTGGTGTGTGTGGTATGTGTGTGGAGTCAAGACATCTTGGTCGTCGTGTGTGTTTGTGTGGTGTGATGTGTTCTGGGTTATGTGTGTGGTGTGTGTATGTGGTGTATGTGTGTGGTGTTTGTGTGGTGTGTGTCAGTGGTGTGTGCGGTTCTTTGTGTGTGTGATGTGTGTGGTGTGTGTGGTGTGTTTGTGGTGTGTATGTGATGTGTGTTTGTGTGCGGTTGTATGTGTGTGTCATGTGTGTGTCATGTGTGTGGTGTGTGTGGGTGTGTTTGTGGTGTATGTGTGGTGTGTTTGTGTGGTGTGACGTATGTGTGTGGTGTGTTAGTGTGGTGTGTGTGTATGGTGTGTGTGGTGTGTTTGTGATGGTATGCATGTATGGTGTGTGTATAGTGTGTGTGTGGCATGTGGGTATGTGGTTTGTGTGTAGGTGGTGTGTGTTTGAGTGTGGTATGTGTGGTGTGTGTGTGGTGTGTATGTGTGACCACATAGTGTGTGTGGTGTGGTATGTGTATGGTGTGTTGTGTGTGTGGGGTATGTGGTGTGGTGTGGTGTGTGGTGTACATGTGTGTGTGGTGCATGTGTGTGTGGTGTGTGTTGTGTATGTGGTGTATGTTGTAACCCAGCATTATATATGTGATGTTACTGAAATGTGTATGCCAATGTTATTCTATTTATAACATTGGTATACACATTTCAGTAACATCACATATATAAAGCTGGGTTACATATGTGATATGTGTGGTGTGGTGTGTGTATCTGTGGTGTGTGTATGTGGTATATACACACATGGTGTATGTGTGTAGTGTAGTTTGTGTGTGGTGTGGTGTGTGTGGTGTGGTGTGTATGTGGTGTATATGTGTGGAGTGTGTGGGGGTGTGTGGTGTAGTGGGTGTGTGGTGTGTATGTGTGTGTAGTGTGTGTGGTGTGTGCATATACGTGTGTGGTGTGTGTGATATGGTGTGTGGTGTGTGGTGTCTTTGTGTGGTGCATGCGTGTTATGTGTGTGTGTATGAATATGTGTGTGTGTTTGTGTGTGTATATGTGTGTGTATATGTGTGTGTGTGTGTATATATGTGTGTGTGTGTGTGTGTGTGTGTGTGTGTGTGTGTGTGTGTGTGTGTGTTTGTGTGTGTGTTGTGTTGTGTTTGTGTTTGTGTATGTGTGTGTGTGTGTGTGTGTGTGTGTGTGTGTGTGTGTGTGTGTGTGTGTGTGTGTGTGTGTGTCTGTGTGCACATACATAAACACACACTAAAAACTTCACTTTATAAATACACTGTAGGTTATATTATGGATGTAGGTAAGAGCACTCTCAACATGCAAAAGGCTAATGAGAATAAGAATGAGAATGAGAATAATAAAAAGAAAAAAATAAGAATAAAAAAAGGAAAAGGAAAAAGAGAGAGAAAAGAAAAGAAAAGAAAAGAAAAGAAAAGAAGAGAAAAAGAAAAGGAAAAAGAAAAAACCTACCTTTTCACTGATAACATATTTGGCACAAATTTCCCCAAACCGTATCTGTTCTTCTCCTTGTGATGCAAACCTCACTTTCGGCTTCAACACCGTCTGTAATAATAATAATAATAATAATAATAATAATAATAATAATAATAATAATAACAATAATAATTAAAAAATAATAATATCAATAATAATAAACAAACAAACATACCTATATTCTGACATTCATAATAGTGATTCATCTTGAAAAAGTGATTCATCAACAAAAAATACTGACTTACCTTCAAATTCCAGCCTCAAGGAACAGCCCCATAAGTCTGAACTCCATCAAATAGAGGATGTGAGTGTCTGCTTGGGCCAATGCCTAGGGATGCTTCCCTGCAGCTGCCTGCGGAGCCTTTGATCTATACTCACATTTGTTCTGCAGATGCTTCAATGGTTTTATATAAATCTGTATCTTACTATTATATATACACACACACATCTCATTTCTTGAATGGCAAGTGCAGCTATAAACACATACATATATATATATATACATACATACATAATATATATATATATATATATATATATATATATATATATATATATATATATATAATGTATATGTATACATATTTGTATGTACATATATAATATATATATATATATATATATATATATGTATATATGTACGTATAATGTATATATATAATATATATATGTATGTATATGTGTATATATATATATATATATATATATATATATATATATATATATATATATATTATATATAAGAAAAAAAAAAAAAATTAAAACACACACACACACACACACACACACACACACACACACACACACACACACACACACACACACACACACACACACACACACGCACACACACAATTTTTCATTTATACAATTGAAGGAATCTGTTTAATTGTGCTATTTACCTTGCCAATTCTTGTCTTGTCAAAAAGGGCATGCTCCTTGGACAGCACCTGACACAAAATTCATCATCAAATATCAACTTCACAGTGTACTTGTCATTAGACAAGTACGCTAGACATTTCAAATACGGAAAACTATATATAGAACAAAATTAAAACAACAAGTATTCTCAACATTTCTAGGAGACTTCAAATGTAAACAAACAACTATTCAAAATAATTATAAGGAAAAGGTACTACCTTATCAGTAGGAAAAGCCATGAATAGGCATGAAGGTTTCCATGCAAAATAATATCAGAATAAGGAATTTCAGACAATAAAATCAAGTTATTTCAGTTCTTTTACTAAGGTACACAAGTTTTATGCAAATTACATTTTTACAGGAAAAACAGTATATTCAAATAATCTTAGTTTATTCATAGTTGTACAGTGGCTCTGTTGTTTTTTAAGATAATAATGTTAAATTCCAAAGGGACATTAGTCCCTTTGGAATAAGTTACTTCTGTTTGGAGACATACCAACTTAACAACACTAAAAAACTTTTAGACCAGTATACAAAGAAAGTAGCTATTTAGTCTGTAACAGTTATGTTATAAAAAAATATTGTAAGAATATGTGAATCTACCTGCTGGTGCCAACAGTAATTAAAGCTTAAAAAAAATGGCTTTCTGAATATCAACAAAAAAGTAAACTGGTGCAGTAGGTAGGACTAATAAATGCATCCCTGGAGATTAAACCCATGTGGAGAATGTATGGGTAAAATATACAACCAGTTCACTGTGATTGCAATTTTTTTACCCATATATGCTCCAGATGGGTTTAATCACAAGGGATACATTTACTAGTCTTACCTGACTGCAAGAAATAATCTGCGGACAGGCACGGTAGTGCCACAAATAAAGGAAACAGACCAAGGAAAGTACTGTTCACAGCTGAAGTCCAGTCAGTGCTCCCAGGATTCACCTCTACCTTGTGGTGCACACTGATATGAAGACCATGTTTCCTCAGGGGATGTTGGGGGCAGAGCCTGCCATCAACCCTCCCTTTGGACAGTGCCTGAGCATGTTGCTCAGTCATGGCAACTTAGATTGTTGAATAAATTTTGTGACATGGAGTTGGGAACTTTGTCTCTGACAAATACATCCCTACTGTAAAGGGCTTTTCAATATTCTACAAACATGCTTCCCCTCACCAAACATGATACTTGGTGAGATACTTGAATCAAAGATGTCAACAGCATGACATTTATGCTTTAATTTTGGGTGCTCACACCAGTTCAACAACACTCACTTCAACATATTCACTCCAATATTTATGCTGCTCTCTGAACTCCTCCTCCGACAAGTTAGACAAGATGTTTTTATCTACTGGAGCCCCTATCTTGGTGTTTGGGACAAGTTGCTCCTTCCTTTCATCTGTCCTACCTTTACAGGGAGGAGAGCAGAGCAAGATGATGTCACAATAGTACTTGGATACAAATAATGAACTTACTTACTATCTTATGGTTGCCTGCAACCATGAGATAGTAAGTAATTTCATGGCCCTTTATTATTGTTAGCAAAGGACACTGTAGTGTTTGTCGGTTGCAGGTAATTTACCTATGCAGCACAGTAGTTACATTGCATAATATAGGTAACTAGTATATAGTACTTTATGTTTACTCAAGTTGCTTTGTGGGTAAGGTGACCTCATTGTCCTGCTGGTCTTGACAAGTTATCTGGTTGAGTAAGACAAGGAGTTCAGAATGCAGCATTAAGGTGACATACATGAAAAAAAAAATAGTAACTAAAATGAAAGTTCGATTGCCTGTGCTGAGATTCGAACAATACATTTGTAGCAAGCACCCTAAATGAATGGACAAAAATGATATGGTACACATGTTGGCACAACAGCTCATACAATCCTGGTTGTAATGTATTTACAGAAGAGATTTCTAATGTACACAGGGAAAGATTTTAGTGGTAGTGTGCAAGAGTTTGAAAGGAAAATGTCTATGGACATCCTAAAACTTTATTCCCCAAGAATCGCTAACACTGACCTATCTTTCAATTTGGAAAAGATAACATTACAGACAAGTTATTAATTATTTGAGTTCATATTAACTAACACCAAAAATTTAATATGTCTCAGAAGAAAAGACATATTGAGTGTGTTTTGACCCCATTACTGTTTACCTTCGTCAAACGGCCTATCATAAATTTCCTTGGGAAAAGTTACTAGCACTTGAAAATTCGGGAAAAATTCGCATTGAGGAGGTTATCTTCGCCCCTAAGCCTATGCTCACCTAATGGATAAATAAGAGAGAGAGATAGGAGGGAGAGAGAGGAGGGAGAGGGAGAGGGAGAGAGATATATATATTGTTACGTCGACCACCTCGTCTCCCTGCCACCAACACAAAGCAGGCTAGGCAGACGGCGTGCTATCCACAGGGTCGTGAACACTGAACAGCTCCAAGAGGCACCGAGCACCACAGCGTCCCAGAACACCACAAGGGGAAACGCCAAGTGGCGAGGCAGGGCATGAAATAAACACAAAATGACAGTCTTTCCTTTATTTACACAAGTTATTTACCCGTACACTTTTCTATAGGCACAATACAGGGGGAAACCAGCATGTCACACTGCACGATACAGCTTATAACAGGGCAACACAGTTTATCAGGTCACAAGGGCACACACGAGGTCTTCACAGGAGCAGCACCCAACCGCGTCTCCTGGCTTGTTCCTCTGCTCCTCCGCTCACAGCCAGCTGCGTCATGTTTGCCCAGGTCCCTTCATGTTAACACATGCCCAGGTCATCCTTTTCATGTTAACACATGTTTCGCACAGAGACAAAGACCCACTAGCGTAGCAATATATATAGAAGGGGGGAGAGGGAGAGAGAGAGATAGAAGGAGGGAGAGGGAGAGAGAGAGGAGGGAGAGAGTGAGAAAGAGGGAGAGAGAGAGAAGGAGGGAGAGAGAGAGAGAGGAGGGAGAGGGAGAGAGAGACAAGGAGGGAGAGGGAGAGAGAGAGAGAGATAGAGGAGGGAGAGAGAAATAGAAGGGAGAGGGAGAGGGAGAGAGAGAGAGAGAAGGGAGATAGAGAGAGAAGGGAGAGGGAGGGAGAGAGAAAAGGGAGAGGAGAGAGAAGAAGGAGGGAGAGGGAGAGAGAGAAGGAGGGAGAGGGCGAGGGAGAGAGAGAGGGGGGGAGGGAGAGGGAGAGAGAGAAGAAAGGAGAGGTAGAGAGGAGAGAGAGGGAGAATTCGAGGGAGAGATGCAGAGACTAACAGACAGAGAGGCAGACCGAGAGTCATAAACAGAAAGAGAAAGAGAGATGGGAGGGGAGGTAGGGGGGTGGAAGAGGGAGAGGGAGAGAGAGAGAAGGAGGGAGTTAATTTGATCTTTACATATTAGTAAAGATAAAATTAACGTTAAAAATAAAGTCTAAAATATAAATATAAGATATTTGTGTAACAAAAGTGGTAAAACAATAACGTAAAATAAAGAAATAGATGAACTCAAAAAAGAACCATCGTGAATCATGAAACTACGTAAAATCCAATGAATTAAAGTTCAGATGTAATAACTCGTGTGTGCATGTGTGTGTATTTATATGTATGTATATAAATGTTTGCACACACACACACACACACACACACACACACACACACACACACACACACACACACACACACACACATATATATATATATATATATTATAATTATATATAATATATATCCCTCCCTCCCTTCCCCTCCACCTCCCTCCTACCCTTCCTCCCTGCTCCTCCACTTCCCTCCTTTCCTGCGTCGCGGCGCGTGATTGGTCAGCCTTTCCAGCGTTGCAGCACGTGATTGGTCGGTTCTCGGGTACTAAAAGACGGCAAGAGCGCGCGCGGGCCACTCGCCCTTTGACGCTCGTTGAAGATGGTGCTGTTGGACGAGATGGCGTCGGAGTCATCATCCGCCTCTTGCCCGTCAACGCAGTGGTATTACATCGTGATGGGCAGCTGCCTGTGCTACGGCCTGTCGGGGATCGCGGCGCTTCTGCTGGAGCGGCTGCCGTGGGCCTGTAGGATGAGGGCGAAGCGCTGGCTGCAGAAGCTGCTGCGCCCAAGGAACAGCTACTTCTACCGGTTCCTGGTGAGTCTTTCCTCCTTCCTTCCTTCCTTGTGGGGTGCGTAGTTAACACCAGAAAGGCCGCGTGTGGTGCGAGCGCGTGGCTAGGCGGCAGGGCGCAGGAAAGGGGACGGAGGGACGGCAGATCCTGAGAGGCCGAGCAGTGCCTCAATAAGCCGCCCAACCCTGGCGTGCTGCGTCTCGCTTAGCCATGCTCCGCGGCGCACTGGTTCGGGACAATTGTCTTCCATTGCGAGTGCAGCCTCAACGGGGTCAAGAGGAGGCCGCAGCGAGGTGCCGCAGAAGTGGCGTCCGTGACCAGGCCTCTGGAACGGCATTATGGAAAAAGGGTTTTATTGTAGAACAAAATCAAGGAGAGAGTGCCCTAAAAATCTTTAGAAGAGTTCAGAGTGAGGTGTCTAAGTGTGAATTCCAGTGTCCAAGTTGCTTATGCGATTTAAAGGCGTACATATTAGTGAGAAAAGTGTTGTCTGGCATTGATGAGTGTCTACTGAAAGAGTTGTATGCGAGGTACAAGGATATTTAGACGGGACAAATTGGGAAAATGTCTACTGAAGGAGAGGTGCAGGCGTGGCGGGCTGCAGCGGTTGAGGCAGATGGGGAAAAGGAACGCGCCATGCAAAACGTCTGTGCAGCTGGGCGTCCTGGTGTCAGGGAGAGGACACATGCGCCTCGTCTCTGGAGCGGCCCTGCGAGGCATAGGAAGGATGCAGTATGTCCGGCGGCAGACCAGACTTGCAGGAAGTGTGGGAGACGCGACACTTTGCCAGGTGTTGCAGGAAGAAAATGGAAGCAGCACCATCCCCAGCCCCGGGAGCGGTGCATCAGTTATGAACCCTCGCCAATGCTGAAGGTTCGTGTGCAGAAGATGAGTGGCACAGAATTTACGGAGTTGATGGCAATGGCAGACACAGGAGTCAGGTGTCAGTGGCAGGCCCCTGGCTTCTCAGAGGACTGAAGATACCTGCAAAGGAATTGTCAAGGTGCACAGGTGAGAGCAGAAGACAACTCGCATGTTAAATGTCTCGGCAAATGCACTTTGAAGATGAAGGCATTCGGGAGAAGTACAGAAGCAGATGTGTACTTTCTGAAGTCAGCACCAAAATTGTTCGTGTCGTTGACGGCGTGTAGGCAGTTGGGATTAGTGTCTGACCATTCCCGGAGCCAGAGGTGTCGGCGGCATTCAAAAAGTATGACGAAGACGGCGGGAGTATACCACAGAGGCCCACTAGGGTACCTCTGACTCCAGCAGAAGATAACGTGACTCACCTGGAAGAGTGGCTAAAGCAGCACGTTCTCGGGTTCAGTGTTTAACACCTCTCGTATACCGCTCCCTGTGATGGATGGTCCACACCACATCCATTTGCTGCCTGACGCCCAGCCCACCACTTTCCACACACCCACGCCAGTTGCGAGGCACTGGGAGGCAGAGGTGAAGGACAGCTGGATGAGGACACGAAAAGAGGAATAATCACTCCAGTGCCAGCAGGTGAACCAGTGGAATGGTGTGCTCGTAGGGTAGTGGTAAGGAAGCAGAATGGGCAGCCACGGAGGAATGTGGATTATCAAGAATTGAATAAGTGGTGCAAAAGAGAGACACACCACACCTGTCTCTCTCTCTCTCTCTCTCTCTCTCTCTCTCTCTCTCTCTCTCTCTCTCTCTCTCTCTCTCTCTCTCTCTCTCTCTTTCTCTTTCTCTTTCTCTTTCTCTCTTTTTCTCCCTCTCTCTCCTCCTTTCTTCTGTTCTCCCTCCCTCCTCTTTTCTTTAATTCTTTCTTTTCTCTCTTCTTTTACTCTACTGTCCGCCTGCCCCCCCCCTCTCATTCCCTCTTTTCACTTTCCTTTTATTTCTTTGAGGATGAGTGGTGCATATGTTAAAGGCCCTATTTAATAGAGTATGAATGCAATTGATTTTGTATTTTGTGGTGTGTTTTTATTTTTTGTGGTCTGTATTTTTGTGCGTTTTTAGGGAAATTCATCTCTATACCTGATTTTTTTTTTTTTTTTACTAATTCTAGAAAGGATACTAAGTGATTTTTGTTAATTTAAAAGTAGGTTAAAAGTGGTCTGATAATCCATCTATAATAATTTTACTTGAAAAAAGGTACATTTGTCCTTCATGTTCCTTAAACACAAATCACTTTCTGAAAAGTTTCTCAACTACTTAGACACTCAAGCTTCACGTGTGAAATGGAGCATAATAACCTACTATTTTTCGACACCCTAATTATGGAAGGTAATGGTAGTTTACACACACACACACACACACACACACACACACACACACACACACACACACACACACACACACATACACACACACACACACACACACACACACATACACACACACACACACACACACACACACACACACACACACACACAACACACACACACACACACACACACACACACACACACACACACATACACACACATACACACACACACATGTATTATTATTTTATATTATTTATATTATATATCTGTAGTTTATATGTGTATTATATATTTATTTATTTATTTATGTTATTTGTTATATATATATATATATATATATATATATATATATATATATATATATATATATAAATATATAATATATATATATATATATATATATATATACACACACATAAATATATATACATATATACACATATATATTATTTATATTATATATATGTAGTTTATATGTGTATTATATATATTTTTATTTATTTATTTATTTATTTTTTTATATGTATGATATATATATATATATATATATATATATATATATATATATATATATATATATATATATATATATATATATATATATATATATATATATACATATATGTATATATATACATATATATGTATATATATACATATATATACACACATAAATTTATATACAAATATATATCATCATCACTAATGGTATGCTCATGCTTGAGCAGCGGTGGACCTCTCCACCATCCTTCGCCACTCAACAAATATATATACATATACATATATATACATATACACATATATCTATACATATACATACATACATATATGTGTGTGTTCGTGGGGTGGGTGGGTGCGTGTGTGTGTTCGAGTGTGTGTGGGGGTGCATGCATGCGTGTATGTGTGTGTTCGTGTTCGTTTTCATGTGTGTGTGTTCGTGCGTGTGGGTGTTGTTGTTGTTACACTTATCTCCTCCACTCCTATATTTTTTGGTGCTATTATATATGTAGATTATCTTCTTCTTTATTCTTTTATAGGGTTTTAGACTCTTGTATAGTCTATATCCCCTGGATCTATTTTTTCTTCCCTTTTCTATATTATCTCTGTTAGTTTTGTTTTCCTCAGGAATATTTTGGTGTGTCTTAAAATGTAGTACTTCTTAGTTGATGAGAGATCGGCACCTGTGAATAATAATTTTATGTTAGGGCTGTTTATATTGATTTTTTCAGGGCTTCCATTAATTCTGTTCTGTGAGAGTGGAATCTGGGGCATTGTAATATTATATGTTCTATGTTTTCTTCTGGGTTGTGACACCATCTGCATGATGGGTCATTGGTTATTTTCATTCTGTGTAAGTGCTGGTTCAGTCGTGTGTGTGGTTTTAATTCTTGTTATACAGACATCTAGTTTTCTGTTTTTTTGTCCTCATGTATGGTTATGGGATTGGCTATATTGTGCGCTTTTTTTGCCACTTGATCAGCTATTTCGTTTCCTCTTATATTTTTGTGTGATGGAATCCACTGAATTGTAATTTTCTTATTTTGATTTGTTAGTGAGTATATCATTTCCTGTATTTCAAATATAATGTGTTTGTAGTGTTTTGGTTTTGTGTTTGTAATAAGATGTAGAGCTGATTTTGAGTCTGAGAAAATAACTGATGTTGTTAATCTGTTATTCTGGATATATATAATTCCTTGTTTTATAGCAAAGAGTTCAGCCTCTATTATTTCTGTTTCTTCTGGTAATTTCCAAATTGTTGTGATGTTTTTGTCTTGGATGTATATGGCTGCTGAAGTGGAATTTGTGTTTATTTTTTATCCATCTGTAAATATCTTTTTATAGTTTATGTACCTTGTATTTTCCATCTTCAAAAATTGCACTTTAATTATTTGTTCAGGTACATTCTTTGTTGGATCTTCTATGAAATTTGTTTCAATAATTTTATAAATATCAAACCAAGGTGGGATAGGTGTTATGTTTGGTAATGTTTTTGTTTTCATTGTTATTTGTAATTCTTTACATGTTTCTATAACTCTGTGCACTAGGCCTCTCTTATTTTTTTCTGGGTTATAATCTTCTATATTTGCTGTTATAATACTTTTCATCTGGTTGTCTTCTTCTTTTTCTAGTATTTTCATCATCTGTATACACTCTTGTTCTTTTTGTTTATATTTGATGGGCATTTTGTTTGTTAGAGTGTATAATGCTAATATTGGGGTGGTTTTTAAGCAGCCTGTGGCTATTCTTAATGCATTATTTTGTAAAATTTCAAGTTTTTTCATTTCTGTATTTTTGGCTGTTCCAAAAATTGTGATACCATATTCTATTTTAGGTTTAATGTATATGTCTTAGAATTTTATAATGGTTTCTCTATTTGCTCCCCATGTTGTTGAAGATATTTTTTTCATTAAGTTAATTCTGTTTGAGCAACTTATCTTTAAATTATTTATTTGATTTTTCCAAGTTAATTTTGGGGCATCAAA
Organism: Penaeus monodon; assembly: GCF_015228065.2. NCBI lineage: Eukaryota > Metazoa > Arthropoda > Malacostraca > Decapoda > Penaeidae > Penaeus > Penaeus monodon. The sequence goes on from NC_051393.1 coordinate 148,925, forward strand.
TTCTAGACCTAGGATTGTATGGTTTGTTGTGAATTTGAGTTCTTTATTATCTATTTTTATCACTGGTATTTCTCTTATTTTGTTTTTTGTAAAATACATGAGTTTACTTTTTGTTAGGTTAATTAATAACTCCCATTTATTTACCCATTCTATGGTTTGTTTTAATCCTAGTTCAAGTATGTTTTTCGCTTCTGCTAAATTCATATTTATTGCTATTATTGTGATATCATCTGCATATGTTACTTTTTTTAATCCTTCTGTTAGGGTTAAGTCTGTTGTCATTATATTAAATAATAAGGGACTTAATGGTGAGCCTTGTGGGAGGCCCCTAGCTATGTTTTCTTCTTCAGTCTTTTTGTTACCTATTACTATTTGGTAGGTTCTGTTATTTAAGAAATCCATTATCCACTTGAGTGGGGTTCCTATGATTCCTAGTTTTGCTGCTTTGATTATTATTGCTTCATGGTTGACATTGTCAAATGCTTTTTCTAAATCTAGGCAGGCTATGAGAGATTTTTTTTTCCGTAAATGTTTTATTTATCTGGAAGTCTATTATCTGTAATGCATCTATGGTTGAACTATTAGGTCTGAAGCCTGTTAGGTCTTCATTTAGTTTGTTATTTGTTTCCAACCACCAGTTTAATCTGTTTGTTATCATACTTTCAAATAATTTTCCTATGCAAGATATTCTACTGATGAATCTATATGATTTTATCTCTGTTGGGTCTTTGCCTGGTTTTAATATTGGATTTACTAATGATTTTTTTAGTACTTTTGGATATTCCCCTTTTAGCCAGTAGTTGTTAAAAAGTTTTACTATTGTTTCTGATATCTCTATTGGAGCATTCTTGAAAAATTTGTATGATATCTCATCGGGTCCATAGGCTTTCCCTTTATTTGATTTTTTTATTACAGAGATTAATTCTTTTAATGTGAGATTTGTGCTTATTCCTTCTGTGTTCGTCTGTTCTATTAAATTTTTTATTTCTGATTTTGTTATCAAGCATTTTGCTTTTTTGTTTATTGTTTTTTGGAATTCTTCTTTTAGCAAATTGAGCTTTTGGTCTATGTCCTGGATTGGCTCATTTTTATCAATTAGTGGGTAACTGCTGATTTTGTTTTTGCCAGCTATTTTTTTTATGAAATTCCAAATCTTTCTGGATGGTATGTTAAAGTCTAATGATGCACAGAAAGTTTCCCAACTATTTTTTTTTCCGTTTCGATAATATTTTTTGCTTTGATTTGTAGCTTTTTGTATTCTATTCTGTTAATTTCATTTGGATTTTTTCTCCATTTATTAAATGCTTTATTTCTTTATTTTTATAGCTTCTCTACATTTTTCATTCCACCAAGGTTTACTTGGTTTATTTTACTGATTTGTTATCAATTCTAAAATGTTTCTTAGCAGTGTTTTTTATTATATCTATTAATTCTGTTATTGACTTTATGTCTTTAATGTCTTTGTTGGTTAATTCTACTTGGAAATTTTTCCACCCTTCATTATTGAACTTCCATGTACTTTCTTTTGTGAGTGTTTCAGTAATTTGGTTGTCGTCATTTAATATTATTGGGAGGTGGTCACTTCCTGATTTTGTGTTTGTTTTTATTTCTAGATGGCTTAGTTCTGGGGATCCTATAATTAAATCTATTGTGCTACCTTTTCCTGTCTTCGGGTCAATTCTGGTGATTAGTCCAGGGGGGTAATAAGCATCAAATTATTTTGCGTTATAAAATTGTACAGGTTTATTCCCGTTTTGTTTGCTGTTCTTATATTGTTGTTTGGATTCCATAGTGGATGGTGGGCATTGAAATCCCCTATTATTAATTTTGGGTTTTGTAACTGCTCTGTATAATGTTCTATTTCTTGTTGTTCTATATTGTTATAAGGATTGTAAATTAACAGTATATATATTTAGCCATTTTTTCTTGTAGCTAATTTTTATAGCTATTGCTTCTATCTTATTATTTTGTTTTTCATTAAGTTTTATTTTCCTATACTGCATACTGTTGTGTATGCAGATAGCTAAACCTCCTCCTCTTTGTTCTGTTCTATCTTTTCTCTCTATTATATAGTCTCTTATTTCAAAGTTATCGTTTTTTGTTAACCAGGTCTCGCAGAATGCGAATACTTTTGGGTTTTCTTTGTCTATCAAATAACCTATTTCTAATTTCTTATTTAGGATGGACCTGGCATTCCACAGAATTAATTTATTCATTTATGTATTCTAATATTTCTTTTATTATTGGAGTTGCTTCTGTTATTATTTCTGTTATTATGTGCTTTATAGATTTGTCAGAATTTAAATTTGTGGTTACATTTGATATTAATTTGACTATTTTTTTTTTGCTATATCTATCCATGATGAATTCTTTTCAGCACACTTTGTTCTTTTTTCGGGTGTTGATGTTACTTTAAGTGGTGTTGGAAGTGACCATGTTGTTGGGGAATTTTCTATTTCTAAGTTATTTGCATTTTGATCAGGTTTTTGTGTTTTTTCTCTTGTTTTTTCAAGTTTTGAATTTATTGATGGGTCTGGTGTTTCAGAGTCTTTTTGTTTGTGTTGTTGTTGTTTTCTTGTGGGTGTTTTCTGGGCTGGTGTTATGTTGTGTGTTTGGGTTAATGTTTGTGCAAATGTTTGTGTTATATTTGCATTTTTTGTTGGATGTTATTTGTATTGTTTTCTGGTTGTTTGTAGTTTTCTGTGTTTATGTTATGTATCTCTGCTATGGTTATTATAGTGTTTTTTGTGGAATGTTTTCCCTGTTTTTTGTGTTGTGGGATTTAGTTTGTGTAAGAGTTTCTTTACTTCTTGGTTGTTTGGGGTTATGTTGTGTTTGTTTATTTCTTGGGCTTTTGTGTGTATTGGGCATGATCTATCATATGCTGGGTGGTTCCCATTACAGAAGAAACAATAAGAGGAGTTTTTACAGTCTTTGAATCTATGGTCTAGCTGGTTGCAATTACTGCATCTTGCTCTATTTTTACAGGAAATAATCCCATGTCCATACATGAGGCATTTGAAGCATTTTGGGATTGGGAATGTGTATTGAAATACTTGATATGAGGTATGCCCTATTGCTACTTTTGATGGAAGTGGACCTTTGAATGTTATTTTGAGAGCTTTTGTGGGTAGCCATTTGTTTTCTCCTTCTGATGTTTTGATTGGTTCGTTTATTCTGTCTATTTCTTTAATTTTGGATTCTGGACCCCAAATAATTGTCATCTTTTCTATTAACTCTGCTTTGCTTATTTCAGTTTCGACCGGGGAAATAGTGCCGTATGAACATCCTTGGTTTCTACTTGAGGCGGGTTGTTTACAAAGTATTTTCCAGTTCCCAAGCTGTTTAATATCATTCAAGGGTCCTATCTTTTTCAGATCACTCACTTCAAACCTTAAGGCTTTTCCATCTCCTAAAATTCTTAAGGAGTTTTCTATGATATATTTTTGAAATATGGATCTATTTAAGGCATCCGTTAGTTTTATTGGGTTGTTGAAGTTTGAAATGGTTTCTGAATTGATCATATGAATGAGTACTACATGGTTTTGTTCTGTTACTTGTGTTTCTGATGCTTGAAGTTGTGGTTCCGTGTTCTGTCTGCCGGTTTCTTCGTTGCGGGCTTGTTTGGAGTATGGGTAATCTTCGCTGTCACAATCTCTTCGTCTGCTGTTTTTCTGGTGATCGTTTTTCATACCTTTGTTTTTATCAGGCAGATCGCCTGGATTTAGTTCAAAAGTCGAGTTCATAAGCTTTCACTTTTAAGATTAGCACGAGCTCGTACTGACTGTTAACAGTATCGTCTCTTACCTCAAAGTCATATGTAGATTATATTTACGTTTTGATAAAACATTACAGAGTGAATTTATTTTCATGAAGGATAATTTTATACTTATAAAAGTGATTTATAATTTCTTTATATCTGTTATGTCACACGTAGATGATTCTATTGTTTAAACTTTATAGAAAGTTTTTCTTTAATATTGTGCTAATGTGAGGATATAGAAGAAGTTGTTATTTGAGTTGAATCGATGTACAAAATTACATGTCGATAATTTAGAAAAAGTGTTTGAACGTTTTGTTTACAACGCTCTCTCGATGGTTAGGCCGAAAGGGTTTTGCAGGGTGATCCGTGCTGATATCTTAAAGTTAAATTATAGAGATGATAAGGGATTGTCATGGATTTTGTTGAAGCTTGGAATTTGCTGAAGGATTGAAGTGTAAAGTAAATGAATGAGAAAAGTGAGTTTGGTCATGGGATATTGTATTAAACTTCATTTAAAATTAGGTGAGGCCTCACAGCCATCGAGAGCACGTGGCAAGGTAATATATATTTTTCTTTATTGGAAATATTCAATGCTGTATTAATTTAGATATGTATGAAAATCAATATTGAATAACCTTTTGAAAGTAATCCCAAGTCTAAAGTGTTAAGTGATGAGATTTATCTATTTGATTCATTCTGTCATTTTCTTTTAATTTACTTATTATCTGAATATATGTTGATATCAAAATTATAGATATTCTTTGTATTATCCCATCTTTGAACAGATATAGACCTTTTGTTATTTAATAAACACCTGTCAGCTATCAGGAGATGTTAGCCAGAGGAATATGGTCTAACCCGAGATCTCTCTGTTAACAGACACTATTATTTCAGATTGATTTCTGATATAATGAGTTGATGGGATGATTTTTCACCATCCTCCATAAGATCTAGGTGAGGATAAGGAGGCAAATTGGTGGATAGGTGTAACAGTGTGTGTGTGTTATATATGTTATAAGTATGTATCATATATATAAATATATACATATACATATGTATACTCAATATATAATACATATACACTATATGTATTTCATATATGTAAGATATATATATCACATATATATATATATATATTTATATATATGTATATATATTATATATATTATATATTATGTATATGTATTATATATTTATAGATATAGATATAGTATATATTTATAATATACATATTATGTTAATTAGATATATAAATAGACATGCATATATATATTTATATAAATATGTATGTATGTATGTATATATATATATATATATATATATATATATATATATATATATATATATATATATATATATATATATATATATATATAATGTGTGTGTGTGTATGATATACAATATGTGTATATATATTATATGTTATATTTAATATTTTCATATAATATGTATTATATATTATATATATCCTATATATGCCTTATCTATATTATGTATAATATATTTATTATATTATATAATATATGTAATGTATGTATATACATATAGGGACAGTTAATGTCACGTAGCAATCAGAAGGTACATGACCAACTGGTGGCTCAGGTGGCCAAAAGAACAGCATTTGCCATTAGATTGCAGTTGATATCTTCGTATCTTCTTCATATCTCGTAAATTTCTAGTTTTTCATTCAGAAAGTTAGTTCTTTACCTGTTGATCATTACAATGGTTAATAGTTGCATTATCATTGGTTGTGCAAATTGTCAAGTAAAAGGTTTAAGTTTGAGTTTTGTTGTTCACCAAAAGACCCTGAACGAAGAAGACTTTGGCTAGCAGCTATTAGATGCAGATTTGACCCTCCTTTGAACAGTGATGTAAAAGCATGTGGAATTCATTTTATCAATGGATAGTGTATTTTTTCATAAGCTGAATTTTAGAATTTTGAGGTGTGAAGAAATATGTGCTTCAGCATCAAACCAAGCCAGATATGAAAGAGGACTGAAGAGAGATTTTACAAAGAATGTCTATGAGCAGGAAAGTGAAAAGGCAGTCTTTGAATCAATTTCATCATGTTCCCCAGTTTCTAAGGATAATACGTACAAGCCATTTCAAATTACAGAAAGTTTTACAACAGATTATGATGATATAATTACAGAGGGTACAAATCATGAGCATTGTTTGTCAGAATGAGAAAGGTTGGAGGAGAAAGTTGGAAATCTCACTTTAGAGTAAGAATGTAAGAAAAGAAAGAGATATGTTAAAAGAGCAGTTGAAGTCATCAAAGTTTGGTTTCGGTTTTATTAACACAGACGAAAAAGTTCAATTCTTTTCTGGTTTACCATCTTTGGAGTGTTCTTCCGGCTTCTGTTTTAGATCCAAAAGATATTGTTCTTATTTTCATGAAGTTACGTTTATATGCATATATATACACAAACATATTCTAATGTATATGATATATAAACATGTATATATGCATATATTGATGTACATGTGTATGTATAAATATATGCATGTGTATATATATATATATATATATATATATATATATATATATATATATACATATACATATATATATATATATATATATATATATATATATATATATATATATATATATATATATATATACACATATGTATATATACATACATACATATATTTACAGACATAAACCTACCGTTAAAAGAAGATGCCTATATATGTGTATATGTATGCCTATATATGTGTATATGTATGCCTATATAT
>NC_051393.1:160432-167932 GCF_015228065.2 Penaeus monodon
CCTAAGGGCTATTGATACATTGGGTTAGCAAAGTTTGAAACTTGTGTCACTTAACTGAATGCTGTATTTTCAGCAGACCCATGACATGATATGGGAGAAAGAGTACAACTCTGGAAGAAGCTCCCTTATCTCCACTGTTTGTTTGTCAGAGTCTTTCGAAAACATGACTTTGCATGAGGCTGTTCAGTAAGTATTATTTAGAATTGATAATGTTTTATCTATGTAATGGACACTGATATAATAAAATAAGACACAAGTATATCTTATTTTCACATTTTTTAACTCTCAACAGAGTATGCCACAAGAAGTTGAGGCTCATCCTTTTAGGGATCAGAACTCATGAGTCAAGTGGTAGTATGATCATCATGTATCCCAGCAATCCATCTCTAGTAATACCAGAAAGTACTATGGGATACTTTTGCACTCGGGGAATAGAGAATCTTCAAAGGTTGGTACTTCTCTCCCTCCTTTTCTTTCTCGCTTTCTCCTCTCTCTTTTTCTTTTGCTTTTTATTATAGTATGTTAATGAGACTATCATGTGGATGATTATGGATATCTCAATTCTATTTTTTTCTGGCTAAAGACTATAAGCTATCTTAAGAGCCTAACCAGACTTGTTTCATAATAGACATAAATATATATAGTACTTTAATTGGGTCTTGATAGAAGTTTGTTTACATAGATCTCAAGACTATATATATTATACATAAATATTAGTTAGTTTTGATGAAACTGTAAATTAATATAAACTAGTATAAATGTCCCTCTTAATTATTTATCCTGCATCATGGTACAGCTGGTGAGTAGCATTCCTTCATTAATTTTAATGTTGCATGTACTATGTTGTACAGGATGACGTGGTGGTTGCAGATGAGACATTTTTTATGGCAGTTGCATTTTAAGCCGTCCTGAACCCTCCAACATTCATGTTGTGCTGGAGACTTTGTAGACTCCATCTTGAATAATTTTCTTTGCTCATGACGGGATCTTGTCAAGAAGGGTGCGTGACTCTTGGCTGCACCTGCCCAAGCAAAAATTTCCAGAAATTCTCCAGAGTGGATCTGAGCCTTGTACAAGGTTTCCCTCCCTCTAGCATTAAAAAGCCACACCATTCTTCTTAGTGAAGTTTCCTGAGTGCTTTCCTCACAGTATTTTCTTTGAGTTTGAAAGGTCAGCTTTTTGTTGTATGTGATGCCAAGGACCTGCCACCTACCCACACTACAAGTCTGCCATTTATTGTTTCAGTAACTAGTATCGTTTTTCTGCTGTAACTAGCAGATATTGTCAAGTCTGGAAAGACTTCTGTTTCAGGTAGGAGATTTAGCAGGTCACTCATATTAATGTATTTGGTACTGTCAGTGCCAAGTACAAGTAGTTTCTCTGTGCCACATATGGCTGAATGCTCCCTCTGTGCTTGACGGTACCACACTGGCACTGTGGCTTTTGCCTAGTTCTGCACTCCTGACAGATGTCATAAGCAAGTGGAGGTTAGAAGCTGAGTGTTCCTTCTGGAATCCATACTGGCAGCGGCATCGCAGGTGGTGTTTCTGTAGGTGTTACGTGAGTTGCATACTTAATATCTTCCCCGGTATTTCACAAATGATAGACTAAATGACACTGATAGTTCCTGACTTCTGCTTTACTTGATTTCTTGTGAATTGGAACATTACTTGTTCTCCATTTTAGTGGCCACTTTATTAGGCTGATGAAAACTGTTATTAAATAATGTGGCAAGTGGCTGAGATCATTCGTCATCACATCTGTGGAGCACGCATGGACTTGGGTCATCTCGACCTACAACTTTTGTTTCCTTGAGGTCCCTTTAGCAATCGCGATACTTCTGGACTTAATGTTCAGGATGGTTAATTTCTCCATTATTAGTGCAGAAAGTGTTGGTGGTCAACAATGAGGGTCAGGTACTTGCATCTTCTGAGCAGTGTTTTACTAGTGCCTCTGTACTGAGGCACTCTCTCTCTCCCTCTCCTCTCTCTCTCCCCTCCTCTCTCCCTCTCCTCTCTCTCTCTCTCTCTCTCTCTCTCTCTCCTCTCTCTCTCTCTCTCTCTCTCTCTCTCTCTCTCTCTTACTCTTTCTTCCTCGCCGAATGTGTCTCATTCTCCCTTCCTCCCTTTTTTTAACAATAGAGTAAATTTATTTGGTTACGGTAGAAGGTGAATGTAAATGAATTTTAGCATTTATTCTCTCCATAACTTTTTTTTGAAGTTCATTTTTCTTTTTTATTGCAAAAGTTCCAAGGACTCCCAAATGCTTTTTCTTATTTTCTTTCTATTCAGAGCTTCCATATATTGTTCTTTGTGCCACGGCAGTCAGGATGAGGAAGGGCTGTTCGATGGCCCTTGCAAATGTTATGAGAATGGTAAGTATTTGTGCATCAATATTTCCAGTTTTGGTTATGATTATGCAAGTTTGTTGTTAAAAGGGATGTTTCCCATTAAGTAATGTTATTTTTCTATACTCTTTCGCTATCTTTTATCTTTACAGGAAAGAGACAGCCGAATGTTAAGGTCCAGGATTTTAAAAAGTATGTTTTTTCTTCTTCTTCATAGAATTGTTTGGAATAATTTTGATTCGTGCGTTTTTTGTTTTAAAGGACAGTAAATTAAGACGTCAGTTATACTTGATTTTTTTAATTAACTAGAGTACGAATACTTACTAAACTGTCGTATTTTCTCTACAGGACCTCGCGCTGTGCTTCTGATGCTGGACCTGCAAGACAAATGACAGAAGATGAGGATTTTGATGGCTCCTCTGAGAAAGATTTTGCTGAATTCATACTAGTAAGGCCTTAGTTGGTTCTTAATAAGCATATCTATGATTGTGTTTCGTATATCCTGAAGATATTGTTAGTGGTCTGCAATTGATTTGTTTCCACATCCCATTCATTTTTCTCTTTTTGCCAAGACACAAGACGAGCTGAGTTCATTTGATTTGCGCGGCCATGTAGTCGTCTTCATCATAGCCCATAAAGATTCACCAGCCATTGGACTCGAGAACTTATGCCAGCCTCTGAGGTCCTATTGTGTCCAGCCCTCTCACCTTCACAGGATCGTCATCATTGGACCACTCGACTACCTAAGGAAAGAATGGGTCGAGCTACGGAGAATCCCAGAGATTTATTTTTTAGAGGTGAGTAATTCATGGATGCAAAAGTAATGCCTCATGGTTCGCCTTCTGCATCCATTAGATTCACTCTCTTTACTCATACTAGTTCCTGAGTGGAGAGGTCATTCTAGACATATGCATAAAAACATGTGCATCTCATGAGGTTTGTCATTATTCATTAACTTTGAAGTTGCTATGCTTTTTTATTTTTTTTCCATTTTCAAATTGTATGTCTTTGCTGTACTAACTGTGGAGCAAAATAAATTGAAATTATTTTGTGCAGGGTTATCCATGGGCGAAGAAACCCTAGAGGTTGTGAAACTGGCCACTTGCCAGATGTGCGTCCTCCTCAGTGCCGAACCAGAAAAACTGGATTCAAGATTCAACTTTGCATTCGAAATGCTGAAGGTGACTTCGAGTCGGTTAGTCCGCACCAGGAACATGGCGGCTCTGAGTGAGTACAATTGATTCTTCAGGGAAACTGTGATGTTAGACATTATTTTTTAAAAATAATGTTAACCCAGAAGGGAAGGTACATTGATTCTTGTTTTATCATCTAAAACTATTTTACAGTGTATGACCCAATGGACGGACAATGCAACTTCTGTCAGAGGCTTCCTGTTCTAGCTAGCCATATTACTGATGAGCTGATGACACCAGTCAGTGACTCCCTTGCAGTGGCAGTAGGACAGACAATTCCTCCTGCACTCTTTCACTCCTTTGCATATTTGGTAGGGTTCTTTTGAAGTGTCTTCTACAGTAATTTTTTTTCAATATCAGTGGTATATGTGTATTGCTGAATTTTTTATATTTACCTTTCTATTATCTTTTACCCAAAATAAATGTTTATTATTAATTATTTGATTTACAGAACTATGGCAGGTCAGATGTCCTCAGTTTCGCAAGCACACTCATGCAAGGCGGACTATCGCCCAAATCCCTTGTGGAACAAGGGTAAGACAGTGTTCTGTTTTCAGTATTTCTCGATAACGGTAAGATGCAAGTGATATTTCTAATATAACAACTAATATCAAGGAATTGGCAGTTGGTAAGTTCGTATTTTCTCATTGACTGTTTTCTCTCCTCAGTTATGATGAGGTTCAAGTGCAATTACTAGATCCTGTAGATCTGAAGGATGAGGCAATCAACAGCAGAGGAACATATGAAGAAGTCTTTCGCAGTGCCCTGCATAGCAACATGCTATGCCTTGGACTCTACAGGCAAGTCAACTTGAGTGTTTCTGCTGCAATTTATGATATATGAAGGCCTGTAGAGCGTATTCTGACCTGGGCCAGTACAGATTGAAAAGGGTAAAGAGGGTGAGTAAATGGGGTAAGGCAGGAATTAGCCAAAGAGAAAAGGGGCTGTTAGGGGCGATTAGATCAAAAACAGGTTACAGGTCTGTGAGAACGGAAACCGCGAGTATTTCGGTGTAAAAGAGGTATCTTGAAACATACAAGTGATAGGATAAAAATGGGTGTTGGGAGAAGTAGAACAAGACTCGGGAAATGAGACAAAGGATGGGGGGAAGTACCAGGAAAAAGGAGGGTCCGGGAAGGGCACTGTGACAAAATGGAGTTACTTGTGTGTCCATGAGGGAGCAGAAGGAATGACAGGGAAGGAAGGGTGGTTAATTTAAATGGAGCAGGGCGGGGGGTGTTGAGAGGGAGTGGGAGGAAGGGGTGTAGGGGAACAAGATAAGGGGAGGATGGATGTCAGCAGTTGCTTAAAGTGTAGAGGGAATGATAACAGATTGGTGTGTAGATGATGGCTGGCCATGTTTTTGGGGTCGTGATTAGAAAGTCTGAAATGTCTTCATGGGTTGATTGGGGAGGTTTTCCCCTCATAAGAAAAACTTTTCAGAAGAGGGGGCAGACGTCTGAGGTACAGAGGAAGAGGTCGGTGTAGGGGAGGATGTGCTAAAAGATGGGGTGGATCACTAGATTGTCTGTTGTGGTTGGTAGGCGATGAGAGGTAGAGATTGGAGTATCTGGATTTAGAATGGTTAAAGATTTTGACTGAGATAGGGAGGGGGTAGAAGTGGGAACGTAAGGAATAAGAGATACAAAGGGAGATATAGAAACATCTCGGAGAAAAGGGAAATCAATATCAAAACGTTGTTGGCGTGTTTCCTGCCTGGCCTTGTGCGAAGTGAGGCCTAGTTCGAATTTGGGAACTGCTGCCTCAGATTCAAACTTGTAGGTAGGGCAGCTCTTACAAAATACATTGTGGGGCCCACTACAATTGGCACACGTGTGAGAATGTGCAGAGCAATTTGAATGGCCTGTGACCAGGTTAAGCCAAAACGCCAACATTTCTAACATTGATGGGGGAGGGACTGAGAAGGCCTCCCCCAATAACTTCAAAGGGAGGTCATGTCTGCGGATGTAATCTTGGCATTATTGATGTAGGACATTTGGCAGCCTCTGGTAGGCATTAGTTAACGAGGCAGGTAAGCAGGTCGTTTTCATAATCTGAGCATTCTTTGTCGTTGACAGTTCAATCTGTTGGGGAGGTGAAAATAGTTCCCGTACAAGTTAAGAGAAGAGTGAGGTTGGGCAGGAATAGGTGAGGTGAGTCATGGGAGATAATGCATGAGCTTGGGTCTCTGATGTAACTGTAACACAGCATGAGCAGTCAGGAGGACTGCAGAAGGAAACTTTGTGTACTTGTTTTTTTTAGAGGAGGATATTATCAGGGTAAGATGCTGTATGGGGAATCGCAAAAGAAATCAATTCCAGTTGGCTGGGCTTAAAAGAGTATTCAAAAGGTTTATAAAGGTAGGGGTAGCAGAAGTACGAGGACAGGAGGAAGATGAAGTGGTTTTTAGTGAGGTGTTATTGCTGACCATAAGCATGAAGGGGAGTAACATGGGAGGTGGTTGAAAATGAAGAAGAAAGTGGAGGAGGAGATGGAGTGGAGTATGTTGGGAGAAAGATAGGAGTGTTTTCTGAAGGTTGGGTAATGACTTGGGTGGGTGACTTGGAATGGACTCAACTGACAGTAGATGTTGTAAAGAAAGTAATGGTAATTCAGGCTACTGAAATCTGGCATCCCGTTCCCCGTCGGTTAAGGATGTATTCTAACCATAAACCCTGGCGTTTTCGCAGAAGTCAATTTTACAAATGTGTTTAACATATACCTCATGTCATATAATTCATTACTATGGCTAAAGGAGATCAAGTGACTTCTCTTTATTTTATTTTGAAATGTTCCCAGAATATCCTTTTCTGGGGAATTTCAGGTTGGACAACATGAAATTCATATAAAAAACATTATGAATGAGTATCTGTTTTCTTAAAACAAATTTTCTTGGGGGCTGGAAGATAGTTGTCATTTGAGGTGAAAGTGAAAGTGAAAAACATGGTGGCATGGGTGTTTTACTTCAGGTTGGCCCTGCAATAAAATAAACATGGAATTGGGACACATCCAGTAGAAAGTGAGACAGCCAAAGAATACTGGTAATATTGAGGTCATTATACAAATTATACAAATAATAAATGCCTCGAATTCTTGACGTTTTTCTCTAGGAAAAGGAATAAAGGCACATATTTATATCTTTATATATGTATACATTTGTGTGTAACTGACTACTTACTATCTTTACAGAGAACTGGCTGGAAGTTCTGAAGTTCCTCCTTTGAGGTACGTGATAACAAACCCTGAGAAGGACACCGTCATCCACGCGACTGACCTCGTGTTCGTCCTGTGCCGCAAACCGAAGGTAAAAAGTCTGGGATCTTCTCACAGTTCAAATGTAATACTGATAAGTAAGGGCAAGTATCAGCATAGGCATGACGATATTTATTTATAGGGTATTAATATCATCAGTCATATTTGTTATTTTTCTGTCTTCATCTCTGTCATTGTTGATGTTACGTTTATTTGGAATAGCTTTGGTCTTCGGTCTTTTAATTAACCGTCATGACAATAATGATAATCTGTTGATGTCTCGATAACCGTCGTCACATAATCAACAGCTTCTTTAATGCAGTCTTTCTGTTTTGTTTTGTTTTTGTAATATATTATATAAATATGTATACATAACTTTTTTATTCTGTTACGAATTTGAAAATACTAAAAACAATACTACTGACATAAATGAATTGCCCGCATTCAGGTACATCCACCGAGAAGACCGAGTTTGGCCGTCGAAACTCTCGAAATTGATCGTGGTGCCGGAAGCGGTCATAGCAAGCGCAGAGGACAACATTCAACAAGGCCTGGGTCTCAGTGTTGCTTTAGCTAAATTACGTCTAGAGGCAGTGGCCAACCACCATCGGCAATGCGAGTTACTAAATAGTCACCACGCACTTGGTCACCACAAGATCCACCACTTCGGGAAGGAGAATCTGAAGAACCATGTCTTGCGCCACTATC
>NC_051393.1:170432-205432 GCF_015228065.2 Penaeus monodon
ACACGAGGTTTTCACAGGAGCAGCACCCAACTCCGTCTCCTTGGCTTGTTCCTCTGCCCCTCCGCTCACAGCCAGCTGCGACATGTTTGCCCAGGATCCTTTTCATGTTAACACATGCCCAGGTCATCCTTTTCATGTTAACACCTGTTTCGCACAGAGACAAAGACCCACTGGCGTAGCACTATCCCCCCCTATCAAGCAGACGACCCGTCTGCTCTGACATACCTAAACCTGAAACAAACTACAGAAAATTTAAATAAAATTAGTCCTCAGGAACAAACAAAATTCTTTCAAACAAAAGTAACAGTAATTGTAAATCAGTTCTCAGAAACACAAAAATCTTTCATCCAGCGCGGCTTTCTTCACTCTCGCTGGGGTCGCTCTGGTGGAGGAGTGGGCGGCGGTAGATTGGCAGTGGCACCCAGAGGGGTATCTCCTGCCCCAAGACCTGGCTCATGGTCACCATTGACGTCTTGCATCGCCCTCACCGTCCAAATGCTCGTCCTCATCTCGGTCAGCGTCTGCCACGTCCTCATCGCCGCTACTGGGGCTAACGTCATCTTCTCTGTCTGTGCCTCCGTCAGGTTAGCGGCGCTCCGGTGCGCCAAGTCCTCGAGGAAGTCAGGCAACGGCCCCACACCAACCAATTCCTCGCTCCCTGACGACTCTTCTGGACGCTCCACTTCCTCACAAGTGCCCAGCTTTGCACCAGCTGGCACCTTCAGGTCCTTATTGGAGAAGTTAGCTACCAACACTGTAACTAACCCCTCCCCTGGTCCAACAAGGCTCCGCCCAACCACTACGCCATCAGCCAGCTGCAGGTTTTGGATGGGCTCCACGAGGCCCTCTACTCCACGCATCACTCTTGATAGTCGACACCAGATTCTAGACTCTGTCCTGGGGGCAAGGTGCAGTCACTCAGCCGTAACTACCTCTGCACAGCCAACCTCTGGAAGCAAGGGCACATCTTCACCGTGCACCCTCACCAGCTTCCGTCCAAGGTCGACACACGCCTTACTCTGCGTCAGGTAGTCAAGGCCCAGCAAACAGTGCTCGTCCAGATCGGCCACATACACCGGCAGCCGCTGCACCGTGCTGCCCACGCCAATACGAGCCTCCACTGCCCCCTTGAGCTGCACACAATGCCCCGTGACACCACACAGTCTCTGTGGAAGTCGCATAGTGGCCAACATATCAGGCCGCACTAGGGTCTTCTCAGCCCCAGTGTCCACTGTCAGGTGGCATGGCTTCCCATCTACTGAGCCCTCCACCTGCATCGTGCTGGTTCGACGGCAGCTTACCCAAGTCGGGGCCCGGGAACCGAGGACGGCTGGGTTTCGACCCCCTTCTCCAGGGAAGAGGGGAAGAGAGAGACAGAGAGAGAATAGAGGGGGAGAGAGAGAAGAGAGAGAGAGAGAGAGGGAAGAGGGGAAGAGAGAGACAGAGAGAGAATAGAGGGGGAGAGAGAGAAGAGAGAGAGAGAGAGAGAGAGAGCAAGCGCAGGAGAATGAGAGAGAGCGAGAAATAGATAGATAGATAGATAGATTGAGAGAGAGTGATAAGAGAGAAAGGGAGAAGAGAGGGGGGGAGAGACAAGAGAGAGAGAGAGAGAAGAGAGGGGGAGAGTGGGGAAGAGAGAGAGAGAGAGAGAGAGAGAGAGACCAAGAGAGAGAGAGAAGAGAAGAGAGAGAGGGAGAGGGAGAGAAGAAGAGGCAGAAAGAGAGAGAGAGAGAGAGAGAAGAGAAAGAGAGAGAAAGAGAGAAGAGAAGGGGAAAGAGAGGGGGGGAGAGAAAGAGAGAAGAGAGAGAGAGAAGAGAGAGGAGGAGAGAGGAGAGAGAGAGAGGGAGAAGAGAGAGAGAAGAAAGAGAGAAAAAGAGAGGAGGTAAGAGGAGAGAGAGAAGAGAGAGAGAAAGGAGGGAGAGAGAAGAGAGAGAGGAGAGAGAAAGGAGAGGAGGAAGAGAGAGAGAGAGAGAGAGAGAGAGAGAGAAAGAGAGAGAGAGAGAGAGGAGAGAGAGAGCGAGAGGGAGAAGAAGAAGAGAAGAGAGAGAGAGGAGAAAGGAGAAGAGAGGGGAGAGAGAGAGGAGAGAGAGAAGAGAGAGAGAGAGAGGAGAGGAGAGGGGGGTAGAGACAGAAGAGAGAAGAGAGGGAGGGAAGAGAGAGAGAGAGAGAGAGACGAAGGAGAGAGAGGAGAGATGAGAAAGGGAAGGGCAGAAGAAGAGAGAGAGGAAGAAAGAGAGAGAGAGAAGAGAGAGAAGAAGAGAGAGGAAGAGAGAGAGAGAGAGAGAGAGAGAGAGAGAGAGAGAGAGAGAGAGAAATAAAAGAGAGAGAGAGAGAGAGAGAGAAATAAAAGAGAGAGAGAGAGAGAGAGAGAGAGAGAATAAAAGAGAGAAAGCGAGAGAGAGAGAGAGAGAGAGAGAGAGAGAGAGAGAGGAGAGAGAGAGAGAGAGAGAGCGAGAGAGAGAGAGAGAGAGAGAGAGAGAGAGAGAGAGAGAAGAGAGAGAGAGAGAAGAGAGAGGCGAGAGAGAGAGAGAGAGAGAGAGAGAGAGAGAGAGAGAGAGAGAGAAGAGAGTTGGAGAGACAGAAGAGAGAGATAAAGACTAACTGACTAACGCGCCTCTTGATAACCCACGCGACGGGCGATGTGGTATGAATTATTATTTCTGTCTTTAATCATTGGTGTAGAGGTTTGTCAGGAGAAAATAAAAGTTGAGTGGAATCCCCCAGGCTCCTTCTCAACTCGCAGTCTCCAACTAACTAGGAGGAACTATCTCTGCCGCTTTAAAACAGTTACACTGTAATACGCCAGACATATTATTTCGTGAAACCAGTAATCAGTAGAACTGAAGGTGTTTTCACCAGATATCCACTGCCCTGCTGCAGACAGTTTCACCGCAACCCTGGTATAGGGAGCTAATAGGGTACTATCCTTGTTCAAGGGAACCCCAGGGTGCAGTTTATTGTCTTACCCAGGACAATGAGGTACACCACAAGCAGTCAATATCACTACTTCACAGATAGTACATGTTGCTGTACCCACTTTTGTGCCGCCTTGTTGTGGGCGCTTTATCAAGTGTAGCGTTCCTAGGGGTATGCAAGCTGTCAAGGAACTTATGTTTTCTGGTATCGAGTGTTCCTTGGTGGTACCTAGGTCTCTACAAGAGGTCAAAGAGGGCTGCATTAAAGTCTGGGCAGTAAGTGAGATTACACGTCCTGTAAATTAAGAAATGGACATAGGTTAGCTATAGTTGAAAACATTGTACAGGTCTTCTCACTTGAGGCTGGAAGCACATATGTAGATGATGATAAACAAAATGAAAATGCTGTTAGTGTTTCTGAAACTGTGAAAAGTGCTAGTGTCAGTGGTGTAGATTGTGAAAATGCCAATGTCAGTGCCAAGGGTACCGTTTTTAACAGTGCAGTGCCAAATAGAACCGAAATCGATGAAAGTGCTGAAATAAGAAAGGCTAGTATTCCTGGAACTTCTTTCCAGTATGCTGTAGACTAGCAAGCTTTTGGGGCAGAGCTCTTCTTGGGTGATGATGGTGATCCTGAACTGGGTGAGGGATTTATTGACGATGACTTTGACAGCTTTGATGCTGATGTGTGGATCTCCCACCTTGCAATATGGTGACACAAACACCACTTGGGGTTGATCAGTCAGGTGCAGCTACTAACTGCCCTGAAGAGGAGGTTCAGCTGGGTGATGCTGAGCTTGGTGACCATTTAAGTGAGGTTGATCTGGGCCACCTCACTCTTGGCCAGCAGCAGCAGCTGAGGCAGGTACTAGTTAAGTATGTGACATTATTTGAAGCACAGGCAAAGTTAGGAACTGTACCTGGTATCTTACATACTATAAAAACAAAAGAGGGTATAGTTCCGCTATGTGTACGGCAATGGCGTCTCCCAGAAGCCTCTAAACAGTTCATTAGAAAGGAATGTGACAATATGCTTACACAGGGAGTTATTGAGCATTCCACCTCTCCTTGGCATTCCCCATTCGTTCTCGTCAAAAAGAAAGATGGGTCCACCCGTTTCTATATAGACTACAGAGACCTAGGTACCACCAAGGAACACTCGATACCAGAAAACATAAGTTCCTTGACGGCTTGCATACCCCTAGGAATGCTACACTTGATAAAGCGCCCACAACGAGGCGGCACAAAAGTGGGTACAGCAACATGTACTATCTGTAAAGTAGTGATATTGACTGCTTGTGGTGTACCTCAACAAGAACAACTTGCAATAACTGGGAATCCGTATACAAAACTGGGAACTTCTGACCTTTCAAGACCAATAAATCTTCTTTACTCCAGTCAGAAGAACACTCGAGCCTGAAGTTAAAACGTCTGAGGAGATCCATACCCAAAAGAACTTCAGCAGGAAAGGAAATACCATCCAAGATACACACTTTATGTTTAACACAAATTCGTTCATTCACACTGAAAATTACCAAACTTTCACCCAAAACTGGAACAGTCTTGCCAGAAACTCCTTTCACTCGTTTAAAAGATTCTTTCTCACATCTTATTCCCATCTTTCCTGCAGCCATCCCCTTGACAATGGTCACCTCAGACCCTGTGTCGACAAAACATTTCATCTTGAACCCATTAATCATTAAGTAAACCAAAGGGCGACCTGTAGGTCTTTCAGGAACCTTACTCTCACAGTCAGTGGTTGACAGCACCTCTTTGCTTGCCAGTGACGGTGTCGCTGCCACACCCGACCTGGCGCGATAAATAGAGACACTGCCGTGCAAAGTGATCTGGCTCACCACATGCAAAGCACTTCCTCCTTGCACTCAACACACTATACTCCAGGACCTTCACTTTCCCTGAGACTCCAAACTCTCTGCGTAGTCTCAACAAGATTACAAAGCTCTGCCTAATCCTTCACCACAACTGCTTCCCTGATCCATCGAGGAAGTCCTTGCAAAAAGCCCCATCTGATGAGGTCATCTGGGTCACCAATAGCCCGAGGGTAATCCTGTAATCCCTGGTACACCATACCTTCCAAAATTAGATAAGAATCCATAGGTGCTTGACCAGGTTGTAGCTTCTGACTATGAAGCACACGCTAAAAATCAGATGACGTACCAGTTCCTCTAAACTTCTGCCTTAGCTTGTCTTTGAATTCAAGCCAGGACACAATATCTTCAAAGAGGGGAGAATTTACTATCAGCTCTACCGCACCCTTGCACGAAGCCTTTGCAGCTTTAATAAAAGCTGAATCTATCTGAGGTCGAGTGTAGTTCTCGAAACTTCGAAGCCAGCTCTCAACCTCTTGGTTCCATTTAAGGAGGTGGGCCGAACTAACCTCAGCCTTAATCTTAAAGTCCAAGTATACACAATCCACCCAGCCGTCTCTTTTTTATAGCATTTCAGAGACTATCATAGAAACAGGGGCCGCGGTGGCCGAGTGGTTAGAACCTCAAGATTGTCACGACGACAATCTGAGTTCGAGGGTTCGAGTCACCGGCCGGCGAGTTGTTCCTTTGGGCAAGGAACTTCACCTCGATTGCCTACCTAGCCACTAGGTGGGCAAGCCAGCCCAAGTCAATGCCGGTCCCAGACCCGGGTAAAGAGAGATGGTGACTCGATAAAAACACCGGGCGGAAGGCAACGGCAAACCACCGCTCTAAATTGCCAAGAAAATCATGGAAATCCATGATCGCCAACGTCCTTGTGGGACAGGGCACTTGAAAAAAAAATCAAAGAAACAGAGGAGATTTGCTATGCATGACCTTCCTTCCCTAAAACCAAGTTGTTTATTTGATATTTCGTGTTTTTCAAGTTCTTCAACCCTCTGTGTCTTTGTGTGTGTGTGTGTGTGTGTGTGTCTTTGTGTGTGTGTGTGTGTGTGTGTGTGTGTGTATGTGTGTGTGTGTGTGTGTGTATGTGTGTGTTTGTGTGTCTTATGTGTGTGTGTGTGTGTGTGTGTGTGTGTGTGTGTGTGTGTGTGTGTATGTGTGTGTGTGTGTGTGTGTGCGTGCGTGTGTGAATCAATAAAGAAGTGAGTTCGACTTTTTACAGGTATACCAGAAGAAAAGAGAATTCAACATTTCCCTTCATTCATAACAGAAAATTGATTACCCCATCATAGTCTGGTTATTTATAGCCTTAGCTTCCTTGAGAAAATTAAATGCATTCGAGAGAGATAGCGACATCAACATCAATGGAAAGTATTTTTAACTCGGAATATTTTCTCTATGTAAAGAGTTCAAGAGATAGAATTCCAAGTAGGCCAACATCGGGCTCTGGAAATGAAGTGAGATGCTTTCCTCCCTCTGCTTCCGGAGAGTGCGAGCGACGAGGGGCAGCGCGAGGAGAGGCTGCGCCGCCGCCGCGAGGCTCGAGGCGGCGGCGGCGGCGGCGGCGGCGGCGGCGGCGGCGGCCTTATCTCGGCGGCAGACATGGCGCGAGGCGAGCGTGTCCCTGTGACGTCATTCGTGTCGGGAATGGTTGATCTGAGCTTTTATTTTTTCATCTACGAATCTATTTAAGCAAATGTTTTCTTATCGATTTTAAGTGTATAGATTAATTGAATGGCCGTAGTTCATTCTTAGAATGTTTCGAGAGATTTAAATGTTTCGGTATCACACTGTTTGGGGTAAAGCCTTAATAATTCATTATCTTCTCCCGTGTCAGCTAATATAGCATCGTTCATTATTCAGACTTATATAGAAAACGGACACTTTTCTCCGTTTAGCGCAAATCACCTAAAATTGGTGAACGCAGAATGGTGTGTATCTTCCCGCTGCTCTTTTTCCCGTATCAAGGAGGATTAATATAAACTTCTGGACCAAGAACAAGGGAAAACCAATCAATCTGATGTCAAATTTAGAGTTAATTCCAACAAAGACAATAATTTCTATATTCATTGGAAAGCGTGTGCAAATCAACTTTGCAGTCTGAAGAGAAGAGGAAGAAAGGAAACAGCAGATGTTTTGCACTCATAACCCTTCCTTTTCCCATATCAAGAATGGTTAGTATAAACCTCAGGCAAAAAAAAACAAAACATAGTTACTGGATTCGAAAATTAGTTTTCTTCGGAAAATAACTCACTTAATAAATTTTGAATTTGTTAAAACAGACGAACGGATCAAGTCAGCAGTCTGCTAAAAAAAAATGGCCTACGAGGAAACAGAGGCCCTTTATACTCACGGTCTCTCCCTAGCGATGATTATGGAGATGTTGGGAAGTTGACTCTGCTCCCTCGCCTTATTTTTTTCGAATTTTCAACTGAATGGATGAATGGATTACAAAGTCTATCCCGGAAGGTCCCGAACGTAAGTTATCATCTCTTTTTTGAATCATAAGAAAGAGGAGGAAGAAGTGGATAGGGTAGGAAAAGAAAGGGAAATAATGGAAGTCAGAGATTGTCAAGAATAATTTTCCTGTATTGAATATATATTGTAACTTTTTGACCTTACTATTTTATCCAGGGTGAGATGTTGGTACTCGTAAGTTAAGAATTACTTTGATATCAATAGAAGTCTGAGAAAAAGACGCAAAACCTTTGTTTCAGTAGGATTAAAGTATATCCTGTTATGGTGGCTGTCGCAACTGTTATTTATTTCTTCATCTGTTCCCGTTTATTGTTCTTTCTCTCATTCATTATGTGGAGGATAACTTAGCACTGGTTTGTGTCAGAAAGCTCAAGAATTTTGATATTATTTAAAGTTTATTTGACCTGATATGATGAAGCGATTGATATACTGAAAATAGTAAGCAAAGTTAATGATAAGACCATGACATCATGGCAAAACTGTCAATTCATTAATTTACTGCAGTCAAGGAGCACACTTAATTTTATAAACCATTCTTGAGAGTAGCAAATTATTGAATTCCCACTTAGATTGGAAGAATAGGCTACTTCTCACGAGGAAACTGAAACGGATAACAGGTGTTATCCATTAGCTTAACCCTTTGCCACCGGGTGGCATGTACATACATGCCATGGTGCAGACAGCAAATCGTCACTATATATGTTCTCTCAGGACAAAATTAGAGTAATTGGACTTGTTGCACTGTCAGAGAGATTTGCTGGCTTTACTTGGAGGCTTGTAACCAGAGTGCCATCGACCAGTGGCCGATGCACAGCTGTCTTCTATACAGTAACTGAGAAAAGCAAGAGGTAGAAACAAAAAGTGTGTAAAAGTTGAAAGAATTCTCTTTGCATTCATTTCCTTTTCTGTTTTACATTTTGTATGAAGTCACTTGATTGTGTATTAGATGAAATTTAAATTTTTCAGTTATATTTCTTTCTTCATATATTTACATTTTTTCTGTAACTGATAGCTACAGTATATATGTAGTTGGGTGGGCACAGGAATGCACTGTAATGAAATTTTATAAATAAATGACATCTGAGGCACAACATAACTTGTATGTTTCAGGCATAGTACTCAGTTGCCTATCTTGGTATAGAGGCCCCCCCCCCCCCTTCTCTCTCTCTCTCTCTCTCTCTCTCTCTCTCTCTCTCTCTCTCTCTCTTTCTCTCTCTCTCTCTCTCTCTCTCTCTCTCTCTCTCTCTCTCTCTCTCTCTCTCTCTCTCTCTCACTCTCTCTCTCTCTCTCTCTCTCTCTCTCTCTCTCTCTCTCTCTCTCTCTCTCTCTCTCTCTCTCTCTCTCTCTCTCGTGTTCCAAAGTTGCATTATTCTGTTATTTTATGATGCATAAATCCTAATGAAATTCAGAAAAATCTTATTTTGAAAGATTAGTACAAACTTCTATTTAATGTAGTGTTTTCTTTTAGATATAATGGAAACTTCATAAATGATCTTATTAGCCCAGAGAGAGTGAAGCTCAAAAAGGTAAAAGACCGTAATCAGGAGATATAATGCTCATGTGAGATAGGAAATGATGCATTTATATGTGAATGCATCAAGAATGTATAGGAATATATTTAGGTAGGTTCTAGTATGATTTTTTCTTTCTTTCTTTCTTTCTTTCTTTTTATGTTGTAATATGATGTATGTGGTAGAATAAGGGTTTAACATGTCAGTATTTTACACTGTATAAGTTGAACTAAAATCTTGTCACATATGGGACATTATATGGCTCTGTTGCTGTCAAGAGTAATGGTTTCCACTTGGCACACCAACCTGCTTCATAATATCTTCCTGTGTGCAAATATCTGTGGTATTAATATCTTGTAGTTTATTTCTGTATGCCTTTATTGTTATTCTAATTTTCATTATATCATTATAGCAGGGAGTTCTATTTTGTATATTGCTGTATGTATAAAAGGTATGAATGAGAATGAATATCTTCACAATACAAGGGATGTATTAGACCATTTCGATTATATCTTCGTCAACGAAGATACAATCGAAACGGTCAAATACATCTCTTGTATTGTGAAGATATTCTTGCTCATTCATACCTTTTATACATCTGTCAACATGAATACAGTTCTTTTTATATTGCTGTTACCCAGATGGAAATGTGTAAATGTTTCAAGTGTAAAAGCACAAAAAACAAAAAATGGCTCCGATGCCTTCCCTAGGAGTGACAAAGTATTTCCAAACAGAAATGGCTGCAAGTGTGATCAGAGGGTTTAACAAGGCACTGCCATCAGCATGACTGAAAGCTAGATCACACAAACTGAAAATAGATAATTAATAGACAGTCTCTTCTTGAACATTATGATGATATTGAAATGGAGGTAAATCTTAATAATTTGTGTAGAAGTAAAATGTGGCTTCATCTAGATATGTGAAGCATTTTTATCAATATTCCTTCAGTGTTTGTAAATGTAATGCAGAACATAGAGGAAGAGTCTGTAATGATTCTTTACAGTACCAGAGACTAAGTCGCCAACTCTACATCACAAACTTTCAACAATCTGAATTGCTGTGGCTGGGCATAACCTTCAGGCACTGACTGAGGGGAGGATTGATGGGGGTCTCTGCTTCCTAACACCCCCCCCAGGAAACATTATCTTCACCTTGGTATGCATAGCAAGATAGAACTGAAACTCAGGAAGACCAACTGGATTTAGGCTATGAGTGACAATTTCCACTATATTTTTCTTTTATTTGTACCATTACCATTCATGTCTGCAGATTATTTCTTATTCTAACAACTACAACTTTTGTTCTGTACAAGAATATTATCTTCAGTTTGCTTTATCTTAATGCATCCATACTATAATGACTATCCAAGTCTGCATATATGTAGAAGATACTACCTAAACAAATGAAATATCTGCTATGACTGCTAAGAGTGCAGATGCATAACATATCTGAGTTACAGTACAAAGCAATGTCTTCCCATTTTCCTTTTAGGTGCAGTCTACAAGTATCCTCATGGTTCCTCTGAATCTTTTGATTATCTTGAAAAGTTTTAGAGAGAGGTTGAAAAAGAACCTTTTCATCGTAGCTGATCTAGATTATTATTTCAACATCATATGCAGAGTTAAGATAATTGGGAAAAAAAGCAAGTAAATTATCAATAAACCTAAAAGGGTCTTAGTAGACATTTCATCATTATTTGATGGAATGATGGTAAACAGATCTGACATCATTCCCTATACAGATATCATCCCATGCTATATTGCTGACACTTAGTATTAAGAAATCAAAGCAGTCACCTTTACAGTGACCCAGTTTAAAAATACAATCCATTTTGGATTTGCCATAAGTGAATCAAGATTGTTCTGGTTTCTAATGCCTCAGTAAGGGGTCTCTGAAAAGTCACCATTTTCGTGACATCTCCCTATGACCCTTAGTCAACTGCTAACAAATAGCAGCCAAAGAATAAACTTTTCTAGAGATTTTGCAAACAGATAATGTAGAGAAGCAGGTAAATATCTTCATAGAAGTTATTAGAGGTAGTATAGAGAACATTCCTCTCTCTGTTACAAAATAGATGTACAAGCAAGCCATAATAGATAGAAGTAACACTCAAAAAGCTCTCAAAAATAACAAGTGGTATTGTTTTTTGCTTTTGTTAGAGACCGCCTTCCTGTATTGAAAATGGCATACTATCAAACTAAATGCTCTGTCTGCAACAAGGATTGGCCAGACTGAAAATGACCAGCTTGCTTGCCTTTTTGACTATGATGTGGTGTCAGTACAGTGCTACGCTATTCCTACCAGAGACCACTGCAAATCCTACACAAATATTGTCAAGATTACCTTCCCTAGACATGATCTCCCCCATGAAGTTTATATTGGTGGAGAGTCCTTCCATGTCCAGCTAAATCAACTCCTCCCCCGTCAATATTAGAAATGTTGGCAGTTTGGTTACCTTGCCAAAAACTGTTGCTCCACAGTCTGCTGCCCTCTATATGCCCAACCTGGTCACGACCGTCCAAATTGCTCTGCACAATCAATCATCTGTGCAAGTTCTGGTGATCACATGATTTATTTTATAGAAGCTACAACTTTGAGTCTGAGGTAGTAGTTCTCAATTTGAAACTTGGCCTCATTCATTGCATAGCCAGACAGGAATCGCTCTCATTTCCTATTCCAACACTGTCCTTCACTCTGTTCCTCTCCCTTCTTCCCGTTGTCTCAGCATCATCCCAGTATCTCCTCCCCTTACTCCTGGATGGTCATTTGACTTGTCAGTCACAGGTGTCTTTCCCCATAATACTCCCCTTCTGCTATTTTTCTTGATACTTCACCTCCCTACATTCCATAGATCCATAGATTCCTTTCCTCCTATCTCCTCTGATGCCAATTTTTACACTTATTACCAGTTGATTGATTCATAAAGACTATTTTTCACTGTTTCTCTTGCTTCCTCACTTGCAGGAATACCATCGAATATTTGTAAATGATCTGTAGATGATAGCCCAAAATTGTGTTCATGTTCAATGCACCATGATTTGCTGTTTCTCCATAGTGATTTGGTAAACTCTTTACATGAATTGATAAAAAAGACCCAAGAGAGACTGATACAAGCAAAAGGATGTTTTGAAATCAATGTATATTTTTAAGTAGTTAAAATTCCTGTAGAATAGGAAGGCTGCTACATAAGACCAAGAACTTCCATTAAAAAATCTAGGAGTATATATACACAGATACATGACATTTGAGACACACACACACACATATGTAGAAATGTAATGGGCACATTAGTTTACCTAAGCTCCATTAAAAATAAAATCCCTACTGAAAGGAGGATCTCAGTTGTACCAACACTATCTCTTAGTATTGTTAATTATTACTCAAACATATGAAGTTTAAGTAATAAGGTTCAGAGTCTGGAAAAAAAAAAAAATACAAATATGAACTAAGACAAATTTACCATTAATTTCATGTGTCTTATATTTATGTATGATGTAAAAACATGTATATATAAAGAATAAAATTGTAACTAATATACTATCTTCCATTTACAATTGTTGTTTATATTTTTAAGGCATTCAGTTTTCCTTAAATTTCTTATGCCTATACTAGATCACAGTAATTATGACAACATTAATTGGCTGCTAAATTTGTCTTATTGACTAGCCTGCATATCCCCCTGCAAGTGGGTTATTGTAGCCCATTTGATAATATACTTGATTACATTCCAAAAAATAGGTCCTAGAATAGTAGGGTCAGGTATTTAGGTCCAATTAGTGGCCAGATAGTGCAAAAGGGTTGAAGTCTCCTTTCTGTGAAAAGCCATTCCTGATGTAATTAAAGTACTTAGTGCTGCAATAAAATAACTTAGTATATGTGGGTATTTCAGATGTGCTCACACTCACTCATTCACAGTTCACATCAAATGTAGGTGGATCCTATCTAAGAATTGAATGAATAAAGTGACAAAGACACCTTGGTATTGTGGTTTAGATTCACCAAATTACAGCACATGTACATGCTAGAACACACCTACTGGCACACACACACACACACACACACACACACACACACATACACACACACACACATACACACACACACACATACACACCACATACACACACACATACACACACACATACACACACACACACATACACACACACACACACACACACACACACACACACACACACACACACACACACACACACACACACACACACACCCACACACAACACACACACCACACACCACACACACACACACACACACATTTAATTTTATTTTAAAATTTAATTATTGAAAATTCCCTTTAAAGGGTTATGTTGTTTTTTTTTTTCTTTCTCTTCTTCTCTTCTTTTTTTTTATCTTTAAATTTTTTTTTATGTTATGATCTTTTTTTTTTAAAAATTTTTTTTCCCCCAAACCAAGGGAACCACAAACCCAAAAAAAAAAAACAATTCTTTTTTTAAAAATTCCTTTTTCCAAAATTTTCATGGGGCCCCCCTTTTACCTTCCAATCTCCTACCCCAAATTTTTTGGTTTTTTTAAAATTTATGGAATTTTTTTGGGGGGTTTTTTCTTAACAGTTTTTGCTTTGGGTTCCCGGGGGGGTTTTCCCTGGATTGGAAATTGTTTTTTTTCTAACGGAAAAGGCATTCAAAAATTCTTGGGGGGGGAAAAAGGGGGGGAAAAGCCCCTTTTAAAAAGTTTTCATCCCAAATTTTCCCCCTTTTTTTTTGCCCCCAAGTTGCTTTTTCATTTTGGGGTGAACCCGGCCCTTTTTTAATTTTTTTCCCGACTTTTATGTGGAAAAAAAAAAACCCCCCCCATTTCTTTACTTTTTTCCCGCCCTTGGGGTTTTATAATTTAAAAAAACAATTTGAATTATTCCCCCAAGGAGGGGGGGGTTTAAGGGGGAAAAAAAATTTTGTTTTTTTTAATTTTATGTCGCCCACAGGGTTTTTTCGGGGAAACGGGGGGGGGGCAGGACGCTTTTTTTTGGAAAACTGGGGGGCGCCGGGAGACTAACCCCCTTTTTTTTTGGGGTGTTTTGACTTTTGAACCTCGTTTTGTTTAAAAAGGAAATTTTTTTTTACTTTTTTTTTTTTTTTTTTTTTTTCTTTATTTTTTTTTTATTTTTTTACCTCCTTTTATTTTTTGTAAAAAAAAAGAGAATTTTAAAAAAATTTTTTTGTTTTTTTTTTTTTTTAATTTTCCTTTTTTTTTTAATTTACTTAAATTTTTAGTTAAACTAATTGATTTTAATTTTTTTCATTTTTTTTTTTTTACTTTTTTTTGGTTGAAATCACCACACAATCTTAAAATTTTTTTTTTTAACTTTTTTTTACAAAAGAAAAATAAAACCGAAAAAAAAACCCCGGGGAAAAGAAAAAAAAAAAAAAAAACCAAAAAAACCCCCGGGGTTCGTACCACCCTCCCCCCCCCCTGGGTAAGGGGCGGGGGGGAACCCCACCCCCCCCAAATTTCCCCGGAAAAGAAAGAAAATGGAAATCTGGGGGAGGGGGGTCCCCCTCCCGGGTAGGGGGCTGTGGGCCCTTTAAAAAAGTGGGGTCGTTTTCGGATTTACCCCCCCGGCCCCGGGGGAAAGGGGTTTTGGGGGAAAACCCCCGGGGGCCCCAGGGGGAAAGGCTTCCCCCCCCCCTTTTTTTTGGGGGTTGTTCCCGGGGGAAGGGGCTCACCCGGAGGACACCCAGGTTTTTTAGGCTTTTTTGGGAGCTTGGGGAGGGGGGAAGCTTTTCCCCGGGGTTCGGGGGAAGGCCCCTGGGATTTGAGGGGCGTCTCGGGGAACCCGGAAACGGACTTCTGTGGGGGAAACCCTCTCTTCGGCCCCAGCAATCCACCCCCGGGGGCAGAACTTCCAGACCCCCCCGGTGGGCGGGGGAAACCTTTGAGGAACGGGCTTGAGACTAAAGCAGCTTTTGTTTCCCGGCGAACATTTAAATCCCCCTGGGGGGTTTTCCCCAAAAATTTTTGGGGGAAAAAAAGGGGGACTTCGTTGCTGGGGAAAATGGGGTACCGGGCTTGAAAAGTGGTTGGGGTTTTTTGGGCCCCCAGGGCTGGGGGCCCCGGGGGAAAATGGGTTTTGGGGGGGTTTTTGGGTCCCAAAAAGGTTTTCTGGGGCTCCTCCCCAAACCTGGATTTAACTGGGGAAGGGGGCCAAGGAAGGAACTTTTGCAGAAGGGGAACCCCGAAGGGGTTTTCCCAAGTCTTTTTTGGCCCAAGGGTTTTGGGTATGCGGTTATTAAAAAACCCCCCCGTCCCTCCGGGGCCCCCCAAGTGTTTATTTGGACAGACTAAGGGGGGGGGCCCCCCGGGGGGGAGGGGCCCCGACCATTTCAAAACCCCAACCTACAAAGGGGGGGAGCCTAATTTTCCCAAACCCCGGATTTTGGGGGGAGGAAGAAAGGGGGAAACCCCCCCGGAAATTTTAAACCGGCGGTCCCAGGTGGGCTAAGGTTTTGGGGGGGGTTTTGGGCGTGGGGGGCCTGCGAAGGGCAAGGCAGTTTTGGAAATTTTGGGGGGGGGGGCCTTTCGGAAGCCTTGGGGGGCCCCCAAAAAAAATACCCTCCCCTTAAGGAGGGGAAAGGGGATGGACTTACCAATCTTTTGGGGGTTCAATTTTTGGAAGTAAAAAATTTTTTCCATGGTCCTCCAAATTTTTTTTGGTTAACGATCCCCCCTTTTGGGGCCCCCCCCCCAAAAAGGGGAACCCCCTCCCAAAAATTTAGGGCGATTTAATGAAAGGGGGAAACGCGCTTGGAATTCGAATAATGGGGGAACCAGGGCCCGGGGCCCTGGTTTTTCCCTCCCCTTTTTCCAACCTTCCCCCTCCCCCAGGGGGTGGTACCCTCTCAAAGGGGAAAGGGACGGGGGTTTTAGGAACTCGGGAACAGTTCAGCAAAGGAAGGTTTCCCATTCCAAAAGATCCCCCCCCCCACTGAACCGAAAGGGGGTTGGATTTCCCCTCCCCTTTAAGGGGTTTAAAAGGCTTGGTTTGGGAAACCCTTCATTTTGGCCCCCCCCGGGGCCCCCCGGGTTTTCACGATAAAAGGCTTTGGGGGGGATTCGCTTTGGGAGACCGGGGCCCAGGGGAAGAAAGTTTGGCCAAAAAGCCTATCTGGTTAAAAGTTTTAAAATTTGGGTGGGGGAGTAAACTTTTCCCTTTTTTAGGGGAGGAAAGGGCTTGCCTTTGAATTTTTACAGAGGATAAAATTGGGGAGAAAGAAGTGTGGGGCATGGGAAAAAGGTTGGGACCAATTTGGGGGGCCCCAGAGTTTGGGGGGTTTGGGGGTTTATCATTTGAAAAGGGCGAAGGGGGTTTCCCTACCCCAAATTAGGTTTTTGGGGCCCAGGGGAACCCTTTTAATTTTGGCTTGAAAAAAAGGGGGTTTCACAAAAGTTTTTAATTGGGGGTAAATTGGGTTTGGACCGGGTGGGAAAAAGGGGGAAAAAACCCAAACCGCCCAAAAAAGGCTTGGGAATTGGGGCCTAGGGGGAAAAGGGAAACTTTTTTTTAGGTTTTTTTCCCCCTTTTGGCTTGGAAAAGGCCATCCTCCGGGAGCCCTGTTTTTTGTAAAAGCCCTTAGGACGGGGGGTAAAACGGGAAACCCGGGTTTCCCTCCGGGGGCCACTCCATAATGGGACGAAAAAGTTTTGGCCAAGCCCCTCCCTATGGACCCCCCCCCAGGTTGTCTCTCTGGGGCCCCCTGGTGGAGGGACCTGTGGGACGTCCTGGGGCCCTGGCGGGCAGCTCACGAACCTTGTTTAGGAACAAGATGGGCCGTGTTTCCTGCCCGGGGTCGCCTCGAGGGATCCCCGTGGGTGGAACGAAGGGTGGATGCGCCCTGCGCCCCCGTCGGCTTAGCCCCCTTTAAAGATGATGATAATATTATATTTTATATATTATATTATTATATATAATATTTATTATAATATATATATATGTATATTTATTATATTCATATATATATTTATGTATAAATTTTATATATATAAAATATTATATATAATTTTAATATATTTTATATATAATATATAATTTTATATATATATTATATATATAATATATAAAATATATATATATATATTTATATATATAACACACACCCCACACACCACAAAACACAACAAACACACACACACACACACACACCACACCCCACACATAACACAAAAAACACACCCAACACACATACACACACACACACACACACACACACACACAGTTGCCCCTGGCGAGATATTCGTATTGTTCTGGGGGGCTTCTTTATTGGGTATTCGGGTGTGACCGGGGCTATGAAATGTCTACCGGCCCCCATGGCTCGGGAGCTGATCCCAGCAGTGAGAATAGACTCCTTCTCCGGGATTTTGCTCCGAGAGCTACCCCCCATTTCGAAAAACAGAATCCTCTACCACCCACTCTGCTCCCCCAGGCTTGTTCTCGTATCCCCCACCGGTGACCTGCTCCCTTCCCTTCCCCCCCTTCTGCTTCAACTCCACCCCTGCCTTCTTCCCCTTCCTCTTCGTGAACCCCCCTCTCCCTTGGGGTCAGCCCAGGTCCCAAAAAAATGAGGGGCTCTGGCCCTGGTACATTTCCCACCCACATCGCTGGACAGGGTAACAGCGTATGGGTACAGTGGCCAAGGAATCGACACATTCTTGTTTTCAAGAATGCAGGGGGTTTTGAGTGCCGAGTTCTTTGGGGATGACCATATGCGGGTTTTTGGTACCCTGCAGGTACCAAACTCCCATCCCTCCAACTAAGGGGGGGGAGGATGTGCCTGTGGATTCACTATGGCGTATTTTGACCAATTCCGGAAACTCAACAAAACCGACGTAAATCCGTTGCTCTGTGGGGAGCTCTTTCAAAGGGATAACATCGAAACAGCTCAAGAGTCCAAATTTACGTACCCTGGGCAAAGGGAAAATCCATCCCCTGGAGACTTTTAAAGGGCCACTGAGCGGGGTCGAAGGCCCCTGAATGGTAATCAAACTTGGGGGTTGCTCCCTGGGGCATAGGGGGTTTGGCATGCTGAGAAGAGCAAGGAACATTCATCGAATTTGCTTGAGGAGGTTTTTAAGGCCATTTCTTTGGGAAATGACCTTTGCCCTGCCCCACCAAGCCTGAGAAAAACTGACCTCTAAGCCCTCCTCACAGATGACTGCAGTCCAATAAGAAGGAGGATCATCTCAGATCTGTTGGGGTTCGTGAAAATTGGGGGTGAGTATTTTGAGCAGTTTTCCTAGGTAACCCTCCAACATTAGCTTGGATGCAAGCGTTTCCACAGTGCCTGTGCCGGGCCCACCCCTCAGCGAGAACCCCCCTACCCTAACAGGTTTTGGGGTGGTGTTTCCAACTGAAGAGTGGGAAAACTGCGGATATGTGATATCCCTGCTACTGCTAAAGGTGGGGGTGAACCTATGGCTCGGGGCCCCGCCCTACGTCCATACATACCATTCCCCCCTGACCGGGCTGAGGGGGTGGTCATCCCTCTCTGGAAGAGGAAAAGGGATGTTGGGATTTTTAGCAACTACCTGACATTACACTGCTCAGCCTACCGGGAAGGTTTTCCCGCCCACATTCTTCTGAAAGGATCCCCAACCATTACTGAGGCATCAGAGGCCGGAGCAGTCCCGGTTTAACTCCTGGCAAGTCCCCGATAGCTGTATATAGCCTTGAGTAATTGGGGAAAACCGTCGTGAGTTTGGGGGCGTGGTGCTTCAACCTGCACGACCTCAAAGGGGTTTGACTCGGGGGGGACGGGAAACGCTATGGGGGATCCTGAGACTCAGGGGGTTCCCCACAGATTAAAAGCCTAATTGCAAGCCTTAATACTGGTACTGAAAGTGCTGTAAAGTGTGGGGGGGGTTTTTCTTAACTTCCTCTCTATTAATTTAGAGGTTTAAGCAAAAGGCTGTGTCCTTGCACCAACAAAATTTTCAACACCTTTTGGACTGGTAATGGGCAAGCACTAGCCAAAGTCAGTGTGGAGAACATTAGGGGATATCAAGGTCTCAGACCTTGCTTTGCCGATGATGTTGCTATCTTGGGTCACTTGTGGGGGCCTTGATGCTTTACAATGGGGCGAAACCCCCAGGGCCGAGGTCTCCTGGACCAAGACCAAGATTCAGGATTTTGGGGGCTGTTTTAAAAAACCCTTCAGCGATCCATGCCTGGGGGGAGGACGTTTAAGTTACGGAGTTTTATTCCTTGGGGACCAGTTTTTTTTCCCGGGCTGTCAACCAAAAAGTCGTGCGGGAATGGTCTGGCAAAAAAGCCTGAAAATCGATCAACAAGAGCGTTTGGAGATGTCGGACCCATGCAAAGAAAAACTGCGTGTCTTCAAATTCTTGATCGCAGTTTTCTCTTGGAAGCGAAACCTGGACGCTATCCGTTCTTGGAAACTCGTCTTTAGCTTTTGAACAAGTCCCTTCGCCGGGTCATGGGGTACGTTGGCGCAAACCCCATTCCAACCAGCGGTTTTTCACCGTGAAACTGGCATGGGACCTGTTATTGTATAATCCGGGATTTTCCACTTTAGGATATAGGGGGGCCTGCTTCTCCCCTGTGGAAACCCCGCCCATCAGTTTTCTCTCTGTGAGACAAACCCTCGGGGGGGAAGCCTTGGGGATGACCCCGGAATCATGGCTTGGGCACTTGACGGACCTGTGGAGGAATCATAGATTGGGGGGCCGGGGGCCTGCCTGCCCTTCCGCCTTGAGGGATCCCCCCGTGGGGGTGGAAGGAGGGTGTATGGGGGGCCATAGGGCCCCCGTCGGCGTTGGCCCCCCTTTATGATAAAGATGGTAAACACATAAAATATATTATGTGTGTGGTGTAATAAAATTTTTATATATATAATATATATATATATATATATATATATATATATATATATAATGTACATTGTCTCCTTCATATATTTTGATTACATAATTGCACATACATTTGAGGAATCAGGTTTAATATTTGCTGCTGATCCTGATGCTACTTTTGTAATCAATGTTTTTTTAACTGAAATTCCCATGCCCTTTCCCCACCCCACAGCATATGGCATATGAAGAGGATGGATGGAAAGCAATATGCGAACTGCGCGGTTACTATCTTCATGGCAGAGGTAGGGCAGTTTTATTATGCTAAAATATAAAGTGCGTATATTCATGTATGATTCCTGTTTTTATTGTTATTATTATAACAGATCTGTAATTGATATGTATGTTTGCACATATGTGTGTGTGGGGTAAAATCGGGTGGCGCGCGCCCGCGTGCACATATGTGTGCATACTTATGTATTATTGTGTTTGTATATATATTCATGTACTTTGGTTACCACATTTTTCCTTCTTTTTTGGTGTTAACATCTTTTAATTTTTGTTTTTTTTTTTTTGCAGCCCTGGGGAGGGAAGCCTCGTCAATACCAAAAACACTCCCTCACAAACAGAATATTATAGGCAAAGGAATGAGCTCTTTAGATGATTTTAATGAATTCACCGTGGTAAGTCCTAAGGAGTGTTCACAAGAGTGATTTATGACCAAAAAAATTCCTGATAGCATGCATGGACACCTTATACACACATAGATTTCTATGTCCATGAACTGGTTTTCAGCACACAAACATTATCATTCAGATGTAAGTGCATAAGGAAACAGTAGAGAAACTGCACTCTAAACAAAAATATGAAATTTATTGGTTACATATTTTTTATTATATCTGTTGCATTCATAATTTTCTTTTGTAATTCTGTATTAATTGCAAAGCATTTTTAAATGTATTTTCAAAATGATTTTCTCCACATCAAATTTAAATTGACTATGGATGCCATATCTGTTTATACAGTTGTGTTGTGCAAATTTGAAATCAGTTGAAAGATCACAATAGACACTCATTCTTTCTCATCTTGCTAATCAGGAGCACACCCATATCTGCCTGTTCTTTCCTTTCAAAAATCATCTTTGCAAAATAGTTGCCCATTCTTCTGTGAGAACAACCATGCATCCTCTTGTATTACTAGCTATGTTTGCTTACTGGATGGATGCCTATGGGCGATAGTCTTATCACAGTTACCAGGGTCCACACAGAACAATTTGTTAGTAATGAAAATGCTTATGTGACCACAACTTCAACAGAGTCTCTCTTTTTTTCTGTTTTCATCTTTAAATTGGATTTCACAAAGTTGATCTCTTTGGTGCTTCATATTTAATATTCATTTTGAAGGTGATTATAGTCTGTACATTGGCTCAAAAGCCAGGTTCTCTTCTATAGCCTAGAGAGCACACTTATTCATACACAATACTATTCACATATTCTGAGACATAGAATACAGTAGTTTTGTATATGCTACATATATCACATATCATTATGACTTGATATAAAAATACAGAACAAAAAATATAACTATGAAAGAGGCATGTGGCTTCTGGGCCACTTAAACAGTGCAACTCCAGAAAAGGCATAAAAATCAACCATTGAAAGAGGTAGAAATCAGAAATGTAATTCATTGTGATATGTGTTGAAAAAAATATTAAAGAATATTAATGCTTTACATACATTTTGTAATAGGAACTTATTCTTAAAATACCTTTTTGGACCAATGGTAATATTTTAGTAGATTAAGCCTAGTAAACAAAACGGTTTTCCATTTTGTTACAGTCCAAACCTCGAGGCCAGGAACACCGTGATGCTCACTCCTAGGGGGGGGGAAAGGAAACAAGGGAGGAAGAAAGGGAAGAGCTACCCCGAGAGCTACCCCCCATTTCGAAAAACAGAATCCTCTACCACCCACTCTGCTCCCCCAGGCTTGTTCTCGTATCCCCCACCGGTACCTAGCTCCTCTTCCTCTTCCACCTCTTCTGCTTCAACCTCCACCACTGCCTCCTCTTCCTCTTCCTCTTCTGTGAACCAGCCCTCTCCCTTGGGGTCAGCCTCTTCCTCGCGCTCACAGGTGTCACCCATGTCCGATCTCTCCTCGGGGAAGACACTCAATGCCACCAAAGTCCAGCCTGTAGATGCCAACTCCAACCCCATCCATGAAGCCAATAACGAAGTAGCCGAGGTGAGATGTTGCTCCTGATGACAATAGATATCATGCATAGCATCGCTCTCTCCCTCTCCCTCTCCCACTTCTCTCTCCCTCTCTCTCTCATCTTCTCTCCCCCTTTCTCTCCTCTTCGTTCTCTCTCTCTCTCTCTCTTCTTCTCTCTCTCTCTCTCTCTCTCCCTCTCTTTCTCTCTCTCTCTCCTCTCCCTTTCTCTCTCTCTTCTCTCATCTCTCGTCCTTCTCTCTCTCTCTCTCTCTCTCTCTTATTCTCTCTCTCTCTCTCTTATTCTCTCTCTCTCTTCTTCTCTCCTCTCGTCTCTCCTTCACATCTCTCTCTCCTCCTCTCTCCTCGTCTCTCTCTCTCTTCTCTCTTTCTCTCCTTTCGCTCTCGCTCTCTTATTTCTCTCTCTCTCTCTCTTCGTCTCTTCTCTCTCCTCTCTCTCTCTCTCTCTCTCTCATCTCTCTCTCTCTCTCCTCTCTCTCTCTCTCTCTTTTATTCTCTCTCTCTCTCTCTCTCTCTTTTACTCTCTCTCTCTCTCTCTCTCTCTCTCTCTCTCTCTCTCTTCTCTCTTTCTCTCTCTCTCTCTCATCGGTCGTCTTCTCTCTCTCGTCTCCTCGTCTCTCTTCTCTCTCTCCTCTCTTCTCTCTCTCTCGTCTCTCACTCACTCTCTCTCTCATTATGTTCCTCTCTCTTCTCCTCGTCCTTCTCTCTCTCTCTCTCTCTCTCTTTTTCTTATTCCCTCTCTCTCTCCTCTCTCTCTCTCTCTCTCTCTCTCATCTCGTCTCTCTCTCTCTCTCTCCTCTTTTCTCTCTCTCTCTCTCTCTCTCTCTCTCTCTCTTCTTCTCCTCTCTCTCTCCTCTCTCTGTCTGTCTTATTCTCTTTCTCTCCCTCTCTTATCCTCTCTCTCTCTCCTCTCGCTCTCTCTCCTCTCTCTTCTCTCTATCTCTCTCTCCTCTCTCTCTCCGCTCTCTCTCTCTCTTCTCTCTTCTCTCTCTCTCTCCATCTCTCTCTCTCTCTCTTATTTGTCTCCTCTCTCTCTTCTCTCTCTTCGTCTCTCTCTCTCTCTCTCTCTCTCTCTTCTCTCTCCTCCTCTCTCTCTCTCTCTCTCTTCTCTCTCTCTCTCTCTCTCTATTCTCTCTCTCTCTCTCTTATTCTCTCATCTCTCCTCTCTCTCTCTCTCTCTCGTAGACTCTCGTTCTCTCCATCGTCTCTCTCTCTCTCTCTTATTCTCTCTCTCTCTCGTTATTCTCTCTCTCATCTCTCTCTCTCTCTCCTCTATTTTCTCCTTCCCTCTCTTATTTTCTCTCTCTCTCTTCTTATCTCTCTCTCTCTCTCTTTATCTCCTCTCTCTCTCTTATTCTCTCTCTACTCTTCTTATTCTCTCTCTCCTCTCTCTCTCTCTCTCTCTCTCTCTCTCTCTCTCTCTCTCGCTTCTCATCTCTCTCTCTCTCTCTTCTGATTCCTCTCTCTCTCTCTTTCTTATTCTCTCTCTCTCTCGCTCTCTCTCTCTGTCTCTGTCTCATCTCTCTCTCTCTTCTCTCTCTCTCTCTCTCTTTTTTTTTTTTTCTCTCTCTCTCTCTCTTATTTTCTCTCTCTCTCTCTCTCCTCCTCTTATTTTCTCTCTCTCTTCTCTCTCTCTCTCTTATTCTCTCCTCTCTCTCTCATTATTTTCTCTCTCTCTCTTTCTCTCTCCATCTCTCGATCTCTCTCTCTCTCTCTCTCTCTCTTTATTCCTCTCTCTCTCTCGTTCTCTACTCTCCTCTCTTCTCTCTCTAGTCTCTCCTCCTCATCTCTCCTCTCTCTCTTCCTCTCTCTCTCTTATTCTCCTCCTCTCCTCACTCGTCTTCTATTCTCTCTCTCTCTCCTCTCTCTCTCGCTCTCTCCTCTCTCGCTCTCTTTTATTCTCTCATCCGTCTCTCCCTCCTCTCCTCTCTCTCTCTCTCTCTCTCTCATCGCCGTCTCATTAGTTTTCTCGTCTCCTCCTGTCTCTCATCCTCTCCTCTCCTCTCACTCTCTCTCTCTCTCTCTCTTCAACTCACATCTCTCTCCGTCTCGCTCACTCCTCATCTCTCTCTCTCTCTCCACATACTCACATCTCTCTCGTCTTATTTTCTCTCTCCTCGTCTCTCTCTCTCTCTCTCTTCAGTCTTCCAGGTCGTTCTCTTCTCTGTCTCTCGACTCATCTCCTCAGTCACTCTGTCTCTTCGTCTTCATCTCTCTCTCTCTCTTAATTCTCTCATCTCTCTCCTCTCTCCTCTCTCATCTCTCTCCTCCTCTCTCCTCTCTCTCTCTCGTCTCTCGTCTCTCTCCTTCTCTCTCTCTCTTAAATTCCTCTCTCTCTCTCTTCTTATTCTCTCTCTCTCGTCCTCTCCTCTCTCCTCTCTTCTCGTCTTCTCTCTCTCTCTCCCTCGTCTCTCTCCTCTCATCTTCTCTCTTTAGTTATTCTCTCTTCTCTCTGATTTTCTCTCTCTCTCTCTCTCACATCAATTTCTACTCTCTCATCTCTCGTCTCTCTCTTCACTCGTCTTCTCTCTCTCTCTCTCTACCATCCCTTCTCCCCCCCCCCCCCCTCTCTCCTCTCTCTCTCCTCTCTCCCATCTCTCCTCCTCCTCTCTCTCTCAATCTCTCTCATCTTCATCTCTCTCTCTCTTCTCTCTCTCTTTCCCACTCAGCTCTCCCCCCTCATCTCTTCTCCTCCTCTCCTCTCTTCGGTCTTCTCCTCTCTCTTCTCTCTCTCTCATCTGTCTGTCCTTATTCGCTTTCGCTCCCTCTCTTATTTTTTCTCTCATCCTCTCTCTCTCTCTCCTTATTCTCTCTCTCTCTCTATTCTCTCTCTCTCTCTTATTCTCTCTCTCTCTCTCTCTTATTTTCCTCTCTCCCTCTCTCTCTCTCTATCTCACTCACCTCTCTCATCCTCTCTCTCTCGTCTCTCTCGTCTCCATTCCTCTCCGTCTCCTCTTCCTCTTCTCCCCCCCTCTGCTCTCTCATCTCTCTCTCCTTCTCAGGTTCTCATCTCTCTCTCTCTCCTCCTTTTATTTCCCCTCTCTCTCTCGCCTCTCTCGGCCTCCTCTTCTCCCCTCTCTCTCTCTCTCATCTCAAGGAGAATTCTCCCCTCTCATCCCATCGTCTCGTCTCTCTCCTCTTAATTTTCTCTCTCCATCTCTCTCTTTTTCCTTATTCCCTCTCTCTCCTCTCTCTCTCTTTTTTCCCTTATTCCCTCTCTATCTCATCTCTCCTGTCTCTCAACTGGAAAGTCTTCCCCGATCTTCTCTTTCATCATCTCCTCTTCTCTCTCTCGCTTCTCTCTCCGTCTCTTCTCTCGATCTCGTCCTCTACCCTCTCTTCTCTCTCTGTCTCTCCTCGCCTCTCCTCTCTCTCTCTCTCTCTCTCCTCTCTCTTCTCTCATCTCTCTCCTCCCTCCCTCTCTCTCTCCCCATCTCATCTCAGTCCGTCTCGTCTCCTCTCTTCATCTTATTGTTATTTCTCTCTCTCTCTATTCTCGTCTTCGCTCTGCTCTCTCTCTCTCTCTCTTTTCTCTCTCTCCTCTCTCTCTTAATTCTCTCTGTTTCTCTTATTCTCTCTCTCTCGATCTCTCTATCCGGTGTCCTCTCTTTATCTCTCTCTCTCTCTCTCTCTCTCTCTCTTCGCCTCTCTCTCTCTCTCTCTCTCCTCTCTCATTATCCTCTCTCTCTCTCTTCTTCTTCTCTCTCCTCTCTTCCTCTCTGCTCTCTCCTCTCTCTCTCTCGTCTCTCTCTCTCTCTCATCATCCGCATCTCTCTCTACCTAGCTTCTCTCTCTCTCTCCTCTCCTCTCTTTCTCTTTTCTTCTTTGCTCTTTTTCTCTTTCTCTTTCTCTCTCTTATTCTCTCACTCTCACTCTCTTTATTCCCTCTCTCTCTCTCTTTCATCAGCATCTCCTTGCCCTCTCTCCAGTCTCTTCTCCCTCTCTCTTCTCTCTCTCTGCTCCTCTCCTCTCGCTTCCTTCTCTCTCATCCGTCTCTCTTTCTCCTTTCTTCTCTCTCTCTCTCTCTCTCTAACTATCTCTCTCTCTCTCTCTCTTTCTCTCTTTCTCTCTCTCATATTTTTTTTTCTCTCTCTCCCCCTTATTCTCTCTTCTTCGTTCCTCTCTCTCTCTCCTCTCTCCTCATCTCTCTCTCTCCACTCTCTCTCTTATTTTCTCTCTCCTCTCTTCTCTTATTTTCTCTCTCTCCTCTCCCCAGGGCGTCCTCTCATCTCTCCTCTCTCTCTCTCCTCAATTCTCCTCTCTCTCTCTCTCTCTTTCTTATTTCTCTCTCTCTCTCATCCTCTCTCTTCTCCTCTCTCTCTCTCTCTCTCTCTCCGGCTCTTCGTCTCTCGTCTCTCTCATCTCTCATCTACGTCACAGTCTCTCGTCCTCCGTCTTCATCTCTCTCCTCCTCTCTTCTCTCTCTTCGCTGTCTCTCTCATCTTATTCTCTCTGTCTCTCTCCTCTCCTCTCTCTCCTTATCCCCCGCTGTTAAACTCCTCTCTCACCTCTCTCTCGTCTTCGTCGTCTCTCGTCTCTCTTTTCGCTCTCTCTTCTCTCTCTCTCTGTCTCTTCCTCTCTCTCTCTCTCTCTCCCTCCCCTCTCCGTCTCTCTCGCTCTCCTCTCTCTCCTCTTCTCCTTCTCTCTCGTCTCTCTCTCTCTCTTATTTCTCCTCGTCATCTTCTCTCTGCTCTCTCTCTCCTCTCTTCCGGGTCTCTCACGACTTTCTTTCAATCTCATCCCTCCATCTCCTCTTCGTCCTCATCATCTCTCCTCATCTCCTCTCCTCTTCTCATCTCTCTATTCAATCTTCTCTTCTCTCTCTCTCGTTCTCTCTCTCTCTCCACTCTCTCTCTCCTCTCATCTCTCCCTCCATCGTCTCGTTCCTCTCTCATCCTTCTCTCTCTCTCTATCTCTCAATGTCTCTCTCTCTCTCTCCTCTCTCTCTCCTCTCTCTCTCTCTCTCTCTAAAAGAACCCTTTTTAAAGAACAGCATTAAATGTAATGCACACCTCGTCTTAATACGGAGGAATAACACATCCCCGTGCTTCATCCTTATCTTTTTCCTCTTTCTGCTGTCTCTTCCTGTTCAGCTATATGGTATATCAGCAAATCCCATCATAGGTAATATCATTGACCACAAGCAATTATTGATAGTAAAAACTACTTCCAGCGTCATTTACAGAAAAAGTCTGCCCTATGTGAGACCTGTGGCTCCGTGTTCGATGAGTGGCAGCACAAACCCAAGATTCTCAGCTGTGGTCATACGTTTTTTGCCTCGACTGTCTCATCTGCCTTGCGCGGGACACAGAAGTCAAGTGTCCTGTTGGTTGTTCTTACACGACTGCTCTCACCGAGGCCGGTATTTCAGGCGAGTATTTGTAAGAGAGCTTTATGTGTGTGGATATATTTTCCTGTTTTTCTCCCTGTGATGTTGAACTTTGTGTGAGAGTGTGTGTGTGTGCGTGCATGCATGCATGTGCGTTATTGTGGAAGCATGTTGTGGGTAGAAAAGTGATGGAGAATAGTTTTGACAATAACTTAAAAATAATAATAATAATAATAATGATTTTTGCAAATTCTAGGGCTAACTACAAATTACACTGTGCCGATAAAAAAATATCCCGGAACGAACATCCCTTCCCCATTGCCTGTTATGCCACCAGGGTATGGCCATCAGAATGGAGCACAAAGGTATTTAGAGAAGTTGTCGTTTTTTTCTCCCTAAGTTGTTTTCATATTTTATATGACAGGATACATAATGTTAGTCTTGTGTGGAGATGCTAGATTTGCTTTGACAAAATTTTCATATAATCTACAGTGGATTGTATGAACACCTTGATATAGAATTCTTTCTATGTTTCAAATTCACATCTAAGTGAGAGAAGGTTAGTATCAGCAGATGAAAAAACATGACATTCATGGTGACCATGTGTGTTCAACACCCATAAGGCAAACTATGCACCTATGCATAGGATCAAACAAACCATGGATTATATGAACAGCTAGATGATGATGATGATGATGATGATGATAACAGTAATAATGATAGTTATGATAATTAAATAATAGGATAATTATGATAATGATAATGAATGTTCATAGATTTTTGAAGTCATTACTTCACAATGACTTGTGTAAAGATTTTTTCTAGATGTAAGTTTTGGGTACATTTAAACATGAAATATGCTTTGTGTTTAGATCTTCAGGTTTTATGTTGTATGCTAGACTTTTTTCAGTAAATTTACCAGCAAATTTTACATTAGAGAGAGTGAGTGTGAGTGAGAGTGAGAGTGTGAGTGTGAGTGTGAGTGTGAGTGTGAGTGTGAGTGTGAGTGTGAGTGTGAGTGAGTGAGTGAGTGAGTGAGTGTGTGTGTGTGTGTGTGTGTGTGTGTGTGTGTGTGTGTGTGTGTGTGTGTGTGTGTGTGTGATACAATATTTACTTTCCCTTAAATTAAACCCAATAGTAGTTGACAAACC
This sequence comes from Penaeus monodon, assembly GCF_015228065.2. Classification (NCBI taxonomy): domain Eukaryota; kingdom Metazoa; phylum Arthropoda; class Malacostraca; order Decapoda; family Penaeidae; genus Penaeus; species Penaeus monodon. The sequence goes on from NC_051393.1 coordinate 198,780, forward strand.
TCTTGTCAGTTCAGTTCTCCATTTATGTAGTTTACAACTGTGTACCCACAGGATGCATTCCTGTATCCCTAGTCTCCAGTGAGTGGCCACACACAAATACTCATGTGCAGTATCAAGACTCCGTGCCACCCTTTGCAGTGTTATTATCTCTTTGTCTGTATCCCCTCCACCCACATTTTTCAGTATCTATATTTGTCATTTGATATGCTATATCCAGATGGTAAATAGACTGTTTTCCTTGTGCAAACACCATGTCATCTCTCCTGGTAGGCCATAACTCAGGGTAATAACAATAAGTAACATTTTATCATTTGTATCTTTCTTTCCTTCTTTCTTCTTTTTTCTTTCTTTCCTTCTTTTTTTTCATTTTTCTCATTTCTTTTCTGTTGCTATATTAAATTTTGTATAGTAAAACCTGCATTGCCAGTTATGGTAGGCAGGAATAGGATCCTGAGCATGGAAATGGTATACTCTCTGGAGGCAGCATTCTTCCAGTCATGAGTCTTGGGTGGGACACTCAACACTCAATTTGCGATAGGAATAATGCAAAAGCCCCTTCCAGAATGTCCATTGAGTCTAATGACCTTCCAAAAGAGCTTTGTGCAGTTATGGCAAGTCATTCCTGTCACCCTGGTGAGACACCTTTTGTACTTCTCTCTAACATTGTTTGACATCCAATGGACATAATAAATTTATCAAATAAAAAAAACCCAGCCTTGAACAGAAATACTTATGAGATATCTCATGGACAAAGGGCATATGCACCAATTTCTTGCTTTTGAGTTATGAGCATTTAAAGTCCGGTATAGGTGGCAGACATAGAGTACTACAGAATAGCATGTTATTATATATCATTAGAATCCTCTTAAGAGACAGATTTATTCATGATAAAAAAAAAAAATAAATAAAATAAAAAAATGAACATGTGGCAATGTTTCTCCAGCTTATAGTAATTCATTCTACCTGAAATTCAGTCCTGTATTAGATGTCAGTGATACTGTGAAATTTTCAGGCAATTCCAATACTTGATATTTTTACTATACTAATCAAAAATTAACATCTTATTGGCAGAAAGTAATCAAAACTGGGCTTCAGTTGCATGCTTGGTGGGATGACCAGTGGGGATGCTAGGGCACATCTGATTGGCTGAGTAGCAGCCGTTTAGACAGAGGTAGTCGCTCACCTAGTGGCTGGGCTGCACTAACATTTGCCCCTCGCTCTATGAAATCCCAAACCTCCTCTACCACTCTACATGTGCAAAACAAGCATTCTAAGAATTTGAAGCCCACATGTGTCGGGATCGCAAAACACTCTTCACCGCAATAATTCCAGTACTTACACCTAGCAGAAACACCCCTAACTCTATTTTGTATGGGGTGGCACATTCACCCCTTGTGTATATAATAAATGTTTTAGATTTCATATTTGTTTTCCATATCAAAATTATATGTTAATACAAAAATCATCTTTGAAAGGTGTCAAAATTTCAAATTGCAGTATCTTTGGCACCATCTAGCACAGGGGTTAAACACATAGAGGCCCGCAGCACATTTGCTATTTCAGTCGTACAGTTGGCCATTTTCCATGATTAATTATGCCAGTCCTTAGTCTTTTAACCCTTTGCCGACGGGTGGCATGAACACACATGCCATGGCATGGCGGGACTACCTGTCAGGGGCATGTATGTACATGCCATGGTGTATGTATGGACATGCCTTTTCTTTCTTTCTTTCTTTCTTTCTTTCTTTCTTTCTTTCTTTCTTTCTTTCTTTCTTTCTTTCTTTCTTTCTTTTTTTTTTTTTGTCACGGCAAAATATTATTTTTCTGCCAGTGAAAGTGTGATTAAGTCATTTTTAACACTCTCATTTTTACTATTGGAAAAAAAAAAAATGTAACAAACAAGATTTTAACTCCATGATGCCGCACTGCTTATTTTGTTCAGACTATAGACTGAATAATGATCAACTATGGAGTCTATATAACAATAAAAATACCCTTCAGTCTCGATTTATCAGGAAGTATAGCAAGTAGAGACTTTAGAAAATAATGAAAATTGAAAATACAACATATCCTCGTAGTATTACGTAGTATTACGAAGAAATGGCAAGGAATGCTGGTATTTGGCATGAGTGGTCGCGCATGCTAGGGCGACGATATAAGCCCCCGGCAGCGAGGCCCGGGCCACTATGAATACTACCCGTCGGGAAAGGGTTAATATTATCACTTTCTCATTATTATTATGACCATCATATTGCTTCAATATGATGTGGTTTTGATCTGCTCATGATTATCTGGCCCACATACTGTATACTGAGGTGAAATGTGGCCACCTGGAGTAAAGGAGTTTGAAAGCCCTGTTCTAGCATCTATTTTGGTCTGGTATTTTCCTTTCTTTTCTTTCTTTCTTTTTACTGAAAAGAGCAATGCAATATAAAGAGTGTATTGGTGCATTTTTTATTTGGAAAAAATAAGTGAGATGTAGCCTTTTTACAAAAGAAAAAAAATTAATGGCACTCATGCTAATGATAATGATGATAATAAAAATACATGGAAATATAGAAATTGCCCAATATGTTTAGGAGGAATATAGCTAGAGAATATTTTCATGTGTAAAAAAAAGAGCTCTAAATGATACTATGTGCCAAACATCAGCTCTACTGAACTTTTTTTTTTTTTTTTTTTTTTTTTTTTTTTTTTTTTTTTTTTTTTTTTCTTGGGGGGGGGGGGGCTACAGTTGTTGAGGAGTTACATCCCCTCAAAGTTACTCACAAATTCTCTTTGTCACCTCCTATCCTGTATGTTCATGTATGCTGAAGCAAAGAATGTATGTTTCTTATGCTTCAAGTTTTTCAGTTGAGCAGCTAACTGCACAGTGGCTTGGCTTGGTAGACCATAGGGAAAACCTGTAGTCACGGGTTAACCCAATAACTGTGATATTGAAAATTGGCCAATAATGTGGGGTAACTTGGCTCATTCAGTACTTCAGTCATGATATTAACCCGATGCCGCATGTACATACATGCCATGCCCACTGTGAGTTTAGTTTATTAATTGTCTTTTCATATACATGGCTCCACATATAAGTCGCTAATAAGCCAATTGTTTACCGTTTTCCTTGATTTTTGGAAAGATTTTCAGGTATCATATTGCTGTTCCTAATATTGATAACATTATGATAATTGTAATGCATATGATAATGATAACAGAATCAATATTGATAGCATTAGAATAAAAAAAATAAGTAAATAAAAAAATAAAAAAGAATTTTTAAAAAATAAAATTCAAAGAAAGGTGAAATCATAGGAGGTCACAAGGTCTACTAATTGACTCCTTTGTGGCTAAACACTAGTAAAGCCATCTATGTGGTACATTTTACAACATATACTATGATGAACACAACATTTTCATGGCAATGTGGGGTAAACGCCAAATAGCTTGTAGTTATATTTCATAAACAAAAGTATGAAAAACTTTAAGTTCCTTTCACTTTTAGTGGCTGTACCCAATAGTGATACCAAACATATTGGAGAAAGATAAGCTCCCTCTGTTGAGCCAATGGTTTATGGCATATCATTATGCAGTGCCATCCACAACTGCATAATGACAGCCATTGCATGATATCATGCTGTACACATTTACAGGGTTTAAAAAAAATGCTCCTTCTTTCACCATAAGGCATCACATGTTAACCTCAAGTTTTATTTTGTAGCAGGGCAGGCAGCAGCCCCATACCAATGGTGTGTTGTACCTGTCCTAAAATTCCGGCCATGGACATGTGCAGCAACCAGGGCCATCAATTGATTCCTGAGGACCAGGCACGGGACATCCTACGAGGCCAGCTGCAGAGCAACCTGGAGGTGGCCCTCAAGCAACTGCGACACACAATGGCCATGAGAGCAGCCATGAAGGAACGGCTTGAGCGAACAGTGCTCAGCGTGGAGAAGTTTGTGGAAGAACTTAGGGGAAAGGTGAGTTAGCTTCTATATTTTGGCTTGCTGTCTCCCTTCATTTCCATGCCTAGCTTTTCTTCTTCTCCTCCCCCTTCTTCTCCTTCTTCTTCTTCTTCATTGTTTTTTTAACCTCCCCCTATCCCTTGCCCTTCCATTTCTGTCTCTCTTGTTCTTTTTAGTTCTACCCCTTCTATCCTTCACCACTTGTCTGTGTCTATCTCTCCCTTTCTTTTTCTTTCTTACCCTCTTCCATACCCTTGAATCCCCCCCCCTTCTCCCCCCCTTTCCCCTTTCTCTCTCTCTCTCTCCCTCTCTCTCTCCCTCTCTCTCTCCCTCTCTCTCTCTCTCTCTCTCTCTCTCTCTCTCTCTCTCTCTCTCTCTCTCTCTCTCTCTCTCTCTCTCTTGCTCTTGGTCTTGCTTGCTCTTGCTCTCTCTTTCTCACTCCCTTTCTTTATCTCTGTCTCCCTTTCTCTCTCTCTCTCTTTCTTTTTTTCTCTTTCTCTTTCCCTTTCCCTTTCTCATTGTTTCAAGTGCTCTCTCTCCCTCATTCCAAGAGTGAAGCCATAATGAATCATCTGTTCACTGCAGGTTGAAGGGGAAGAGCTTGAGGAAGCAGTATTACAGGAGCACCTCACCAACCTGACTATGATCAGTGAGACGCTGTCCGAAAATAATTCAATCGCGCATTTAATTGATTCCCTCCAAATAGTAAGTTTCTGTGTGTGAGTTTTTATCGTTAGTTGTAGAAATGGATTATTTACTATTGCACATGTCAGTATGACAGTGTGAAACCAAACAGTAGTCTATTCTACAGACTGGTACAAAATTTAATTAAATCACTCAGAGTTAAGAATATTGCAACCATAACTGAACTAGACCTGTGTTTTATGGTATTCATTGATACCAAATAGGAATTCAATCTCACAATCCTTTGAAGAGATATTGTCCTACTTTTTTGCACCTTTTGAAGAAATGTAGAGCTTATGTTTCATTCACAAATACTCAAACAAAAAGTTATTTGGTAAAAAATATTTGAACTTTATGAAATGCTTGTTGTAAAATCTGTTTTTAGTGTGGTCAGTTATGTTGCATATTAAAAAAAAAAAATGTGTACTAGAGTTTTTACTATGACTTATAATTAAGAATTTTAATCCTGCTTTGATTAAGTGAAGGGAGCGAGTTAAAAAGTTTTGTTGTCCAGAGGGAAGTCGCAGTCTAAATTAAGACAATTCTCATAGATAATATATTTATGAAAATTTGAGATTATATGAACAATATATACATATTTATTTGCATTTTTTCAGGTTCATTCTTATACTTCAATAATCACCAATCAGTTCAGTCAGTGTGCTGCTGTTACAGCAATCAACCATGCAACCGAAGCAATCGTCATAAAACTGAAGCAGTCTGCTCTGGATTCTTTGTTATCCACCATAGGCTTTAGAAATGAAGAACCCTTCGTCATGACCTCCTCCCTGGAAGAGCATGCTATGTATGGGAATAATGCAAATGTGCTGCTACTCTATATGCTGTCTGACCTTCTGTCATCTCGAATGTTACAGCTGAGTTCTGTTAGTCCCATGAGCCCCCTCAGCCCTAACCACCCATCACCTCTAACTTCTTCCAGCTCAATGCAGTCACCCTTGGCCACAGCTGTCACCTCTGCCCCAATCCTTCAAGACAGCCTAGGCCTAGCTCACTCTAAAGTTGGAGAAATGAAGACTCATGAAATGGGTGGCATGAATATCGAGCACATATTGCAGATGACAGAGGCCATTGAGACAGGATCACTCTTAAATACAACAGATGGAATGACGCCGATATCTATAGGTGCCTCTGCAGTGGGTTCCAATGCAGTACCTTCTGCTCTTTCTTTGGGGCTATCCAATCTCTCCCTCTTGGTGTCAGAAAGCACAGAAAATGGGAAGGATGATGCAGAATCTTTAACAGACAAAAAGGAGGTCTCATCATCTTATGTTGATGCTGCCAAAAAGCCAGCCAAGCCCACCCCTCCTCCTGAGAATTCCTCTAAGCTAACCATTGCCAATGCTCTCCCCCCCATAACAAAGCCAAGTAAATTCCCGCACTGCTGGATGGTGCTGTCAATCAATGGGGTGACAGCTGGACGCATTATCTTCGAGTTGCGGCCTGATAAGGCCCCAAGAATGTGCGACAATTTCATTGCACTTTGTACAGGCAAGAATGGCTATGGCTACAAGGGTACACACTTCTTCAGGAGTGGGGAGGGATTCCTGGCAGGTGGGGATGTGGAGAATGATGATGGCAGTGGTGGGTACTCAGCCTTTGACAAGAAAACCTTTGAGGCTGACCTGTGCCCCCTCAAGGACGAGGTGGGTATGGTGCGCTTTAAGGGCATCGGCACCACAGATGCTGGCCGTGGCATGATTGGCTCACAGTTCATGATCTGGTGTGGCGAGCGTGAGTTCAAGAAATTTGCATACAGTCTGGTCTTTGGCAAGGTGGTGGACGGCCTGGATGTGGCCAAGAAGGCTGCTGCCATCAATGTCCACCGTGTGTCTGTTAAGGTGGAGGATTGCGGTGCAAGAGTCTAGATGCTTTCTGTTCCCTGTGTTTTCTGTCAGTGGTAAATTGGTTTGTCTTGTTCTCTATTCAGCCTAAGAAAAAAATGTTTAGGGGAAATACAGGTCCAAAAGACACAAAACTTAGTTTCCTCCAAATGTG
>NC_051393.1:209595-240739 GCF_015228065.2 Penaeus monodon
GGGATGTTAGTATGTTATTCACAAAACCTGTTGATCATTCATGAACGTTACAAAATACAATTAATATTTGCTCACAACACATATTTCTGCCGAAGACACCATCGGAGATACGTTGAGTTGATTTCAAGGCACTGTTGACTGAACGTTACAAAATTTTAGCACAAATATAAACACATTTTTTTCATAATTAAAATATTTACACACACACAACCACACACATATATATATAATATATATATATATCTATATATATATAATATATATAATATATATATATATATATTGTATATATATTTTCATATATATATGACATATTTCATATATATATATATATATATATATATATATATATATATATATATATATATATTATTGTATATATATTTCATATATATATATACATATTTCATATATATATATATATATATATATATATATATATATATATATATATATATATATATATATATATATATATTATATATATATATATATATATAATATATATATATATTATATATATATATATATATATATATAATATGTGTGTGTGTGTGTGTGTGTGTGTGTGTGTATCATATATATATCAGATATATTTATATAAACTTGCACATATAAATACACATATAGATACATATTAATTATATACATATGAATATACATATATACACATGTTATATATGTAATATATATACATATATACATTGTGTATACATATCTATCTATCTATCTATCTATATATATATATATATATATATATATAATATATATTATAAGCATATATAAAAGATATAGAATATGAATATATATATGGAAATATTTATAAATATATATATGGAAATATTTATAAATATATAGAACTCAATTTCATTAAAAATTCATTATATTGAATACAGCGTACAATCTCTCATATATCATAGTGCACAGGATTGCCGATATTACCCCAGTGTTGTGTAGATTAATGTAGGACTAGGGTTTAAGCTAGAATAATTATTTGCTTATTAATCACAACTTCTCACCCTCTTGAAGTTGCTAGCATGTTCTGGGTAATCCTGGACGATCATGTGATTCGTAAATATCCGTAAGTAATGTCATGAGCGCCCATCACAGATACGCAGAAAAGAGCAGGTTATTTATAGATTTTCCTAGCTCGAGTCGCTTCAGTCAATGTACGGCATTTGGGTATAGGATCCCCCGTTGATGAAGTCTAACATGCATAGCAAGACATGTACCTCGGCAGTTCAGATTGCTGACCCCGAGAAGATTTGCTTGTTAAATAGCTTGTGAATATTTTTTCATGTCACCATTCATTAATGGCATACATTCTGTCGCATATCATTGAATGTTGATTCAATGGGGTAGTTGAAATAATTTTATATATAGCTAGCATTGCTAATTTACTTCAGTTTTGTTATGGTGAACGTTAATTATTTGTGCTTGTGATTCATTTTCTGTGTGAGGTCCCTCTCGCTTTCACTCTCATTCACGCTAGCTGTCACTCCCACACCCACACTCACTTCACTCATCCACGCAGGACAAAAGACACTGAACTTTTTCATTAATAGGGTTGGTTGCTGTCTTAGTGCCGGCTTAAAGACTTATGATGTCTCTTTAGCCCGCAATTTTGTCAGTCATGACGAGTGACTCGTACATGATGTACAAATTACATTCATTTCTTCTCTGTGTGATGACAGTGGTTCAAGTAAATCCTTGCGGCTTGCTGTTGTCATTTCACTTATCTACTCTCATATCTATCAGAGATGGTTGGTAGTTCAGTTCAGGTATCAGCCGCCTGAGATGCCGCCCCCACTGCCCGACGCCGTAGATCTAGATGAAGATTACGAGGACGTGAGGACGAGCATGCTGCCGTGAGGGACCTGACGAGATCTGTGAGGATGTGTCAACGAGAACGCCGCCGAGTTAGGCCTGGACGAGGACTACAAGGAAGTCTAGACGAATCCGAAGTCAAGGAGGACCTTGACATAACCATATATACAAGTATATACATATTTAAATACATATACATAAATTTATATATACATCCAATATATAATATATATATAATATATATATATATATATATATTATATATATATATATATATATATATATATGTATATATATATACACCACACACACACACATATATAGGCATACATATACACATATATAGGCATACATATACACATATATAGGCATCTTCTTTAACGGTAGGTTTATGTCTGTAAATATATGTATGTATGTATATATACATATGTGTATATATATATATATATATTATATATATATATATATATATATATATATATATATATTTATATGTATATATATATATCATATATATATATATATTAATATATATATATATATATATAAATATAATAAAATATATATACATAAATATAAATACATATATATACACATGCATATATTTATACATACACATGTACATCAATATATGCATATATACATGTTATATATCATATACATTAGAATATGTTTGTGTATATATATGCATATAAACGTAACTTCATGAAAATAAGAACATATCTTTTGGATCTAAAACAGAAGCCGGAAGAACACTCCAAAGATGGTAAACCAGAAAAGAATTGAACTTTTTCGTCTGTGTTAATAAAACCGAAACCAAACTTTGATGACTTCAACTGCTCTTTTAACATATCTCTTTCTTTCTTACATTCTTACTCTAAAGTGAGATTTCCAACTTTCTCCTCCAACCTTTCTCATTCTGACAAACATGCTCATGATTTGTACCTTCTGTAATAATATCATCATAATCTGTTGTAAAACTTTCTGTAATTTGAAATGGCTCGTACGTATTATCCTTAGAAACTGGGGAACATGATGAAATTGATTCAAAGACTGCCTTTTCACTTTCCTGCTCATTGACCTTCTTTGTAAAATCTCTCTTCAGTCCTCTTTCATATCTGGCTTGGTTTGATGCTGAAGCACATATTTCTTCACCCCTCAAAATTCTAAAATTCAGCTTATGAAAAAATACACTATCCATTGATAAAATGAATTCCACATGCTTTTACATCACTGTTCAAAGGAGGGTCAAATCTTGCATCTAATAGCTGCTAGCCAAAGTCTTCTTCGTTCAGGGTCTTTTGGTAAACAACAAAACTCAAACTTAAACCTTTTACTTGACAATTTGCACAACCAATAATAATGCAACTATTAACCATTGTAATGATCAACAAGTAAAGAACTAACTTTCTGAATGAAAAACTAGAAATTTACGAGATATGAGAAGATACGAAGATAACAACTGCAATGCTAATGGCAAATGTTGTTCTTTTGGCCACCTGAGCCACCAGTTGGTCATGTAACTTCTGATTGCTACGTGACATTAACTGTCCCTATATGTATATACATACATTACATATATTATATAATATAATAAATATATTATACATAATATAGATAAGGCATATATAGGATATATAATATATAATACATATTATATGAAAATATTAAATATAAAATATAATATATATACACATATTGTATATCACACACACACACACACACAATATATATATATATATATATATATATATATATATATATATAATATATATTATATATAATATATATTATAATATATATATATATATATATATATATATATATATTATACTATATATATATATATATACACACACACACATATATCTTGTATATAATGAGGATGTTTTCCTTTCATATATACAAATATGAAAACATATATACATATATATTATATATATATATATATATATATATATATATATATTTATATAAATATATATATGCATGTCTATTTATATATCTAATTAACATAATGTATATATAATATATATATAATACATAAATAATACATATAATACATAAATAATACATATAATATATATAATATATATATATATATATATATATATATATATATATATGTATGATATATATATCTTACATATATGAAATATATATAGTGTATATGTATTAATATTGAGTATACATATGTATATGTATATATTTATATATATGATACATACTTATAACATATATAACACACACACACTGTTACACCTATCCACCAATTTGCCTCCTTATCCTCACCTAGATCTTATGGAGGATGGTGAAAAATCATCCCATCAACTCATTATATCAGAAATCAATCTGAAATAATAGTGTCTGTTAACAGAGAGATCTCGGGTTAGACCATATTCCTCTGGCTAACATCTCCTGATAGCTGACAGGTGTTTATTAAATAACAAAAGGTCTATATCTGTTCAAAGATGGGATAATACAAAGAATATCTATAATTTTGATATCAACATATATTCAGATAATAAGTAAATTAAAAGAAATGACAGAATGAATCAAATAGATAAATCTCATCACTTAACACTTTAGACTTGGGATTACTTTCAAAAAGGGTTATTCAATATTGATTTTCATACATATCTAAATTAATACAGCATTGAATATTTCCAATAAAGAAAAATATATATTACCTTGCCACGTGCTCTCGATGGCTGTGAGGCCTCACCTAATTTTAAATGAAGTTTAATACAATATCCCATGACAAACTCACTTTTCTCATTCATTTACTTTACACTTCAATCCTTCAGCAAATTCCAAGCTTCAACAAAATCCATGACAATCCCTTATCATCTCTATAATTTAACTTTAAGATATCAGCACGGATCACCCTGCCAAAACCCTTTCGGCCTAACCATCGAGAGAGCGTTGTAAACAAAACGTTCAAACACTTTTTCTAAATTATCGACATGTAATTTTGTACATCGATTCAACTCAAATAACAACTTCTTCTATATCCTCACATTAGCACAATATTAAAGAAAAACTTTCTATAAAGTTTAAACAATAGAATCATCTACGTGTGACATAACAGATATAAAGAAATTATAAATCACTTTTATAAGTATAAAATTATCCTTCATGAAAATAAATTCACTCTGTAATGTTTTATCAAAACGTAAATATAATCTACATATGACTTTGAGGTAAGAGACGATACTGTTAACAGTCAGTACGAGCTCGTGCTAATCTTAAAAGTGAAAGCTTATGAACTCGACTTTTGAACTAAATCCAGGCGATCTGCCTGATAAAAACAAAGGTATGAAAAACGATCACCAGAAAAACAGCAGACGAAGAGATTGTGACAGCGAAGATTACCCATACTCCAAACAAGCCCGCAACGAAGAAACCGGCAGACAGAACACGGAACCACAACTTCAAGCATCAGAAACACAAGTAACAGAACAAAACCATGTAGTACTCATTCATATGATCAATTCAGAAACCATTTCAAACTTCAACAACCCAATAAAACTAACGGATGCCTTAAATAGATCCATATTTCAAAAATATATCATAGAAAACTCCTTAAGAATTTTAGGAGATGGAAAAGCCTTAAGGTTTGAAGTGAGTGATCTGAAAAAGATAGGACCCTTGAATGATATTAAACAGCTTGGGACTGGAAAATACTTTGTAAACAACCCGCCTCAAGTAGAAACCAGGATGTTCATACGGCACTATTTCCCCGGTCGAAACTGAAATAAGCAAAGCAGAGTTAATAGAAAGATGACAATTATTTGGGGTCCAGAATCCAAAATTAAAGAATAGACAGAATAAACGAACCAATCAAAACATCAGAAGGAGAAAACAAATGGCTACCCACAAAAGCTCTCAAAATAACATTCAAAGGTCCACTTCCATCAAAAGTAGCAATAGGGCATACCTCATATCAAGTATTTCAATACACATTCCCAATCCCAAAATGCTTCAAATGCCTCATGTATGGACATGGGATTATTTCCTGTAAAAATAGAGCAAGATGCAGTAATTGCAACCAGCTAGACCATAGATTCAAAGACTGTAAAACTCCTCTTATTGTTTCTTCTGTAATGGGAACCACCCAGCATATGATAGATCATGCCCAATACACACAAAAGCCCAAGAAATAAACAAACACAACATAACCCCAAACAACCAAGAAGTAAAGAAACTCTTACACAAACTAATCCCACAACACAAAAAACAGGGAAACATTCCACAAAAAACACTATAATAACCATAGCAGAGATACATAACATAAACACAGAAAACTACAAACAACCAAAAACAATACAAATAACATCCAACAAAAATGCAAATATAACACAAACATTTTGCACAAACATTAACCCAACACACAACATAACACCAGCCCAGAAAACACCCACAAGAAAACAACAACAACACAAACAAAAAGACTCTGAACACCAGACCCATCAATAATTCAAAACTTGAAAAACAAGAGAAAAAACACAAAAACCTGATCAAAATGCAAATAACTTAGAAATAGAAAATTCCCCAACAACATGGTCACTTCCAACACCACTTAAAGTAACATCAACACCCGAAAAAAGAACAAAGTGTGCTGAAAAGAATTCATCATGGATAGATATAGCAAAAAAAAAATAGTCAAATTAATATCAAATGTAACCACAAATTTAAATTCTGACAAATCTATAAAGCACATAATAACAGAAATAATAACAGAAGCAACTCCAATAATAAAAGAAATATTAGAATACATAAATGAATAAATTAATTCTGTGGAATGCCAGGTCCATCCTAAATAAGAAATTAGAAATAGGTTATTTGATAGACAAAGAAAACCCAAAAGTATTCGCATTCTGCGAGACCTGGTTAACAAAAAACGATAACTTTGAAATAAGAGACTATATAATAGAGAGAAAAGATAGAACAGAACAAAGAGGAGGAGGTTTAGCTATCTGCATACACAACAGTATGCAGTATAGGAAAATAAAACTTAATGAAAAACAAAATAATAAGATAGAAGCAATAGCTATAAAAATTAGCTACAAGAAAAAATGGCTAAATATATATACTGTTAATTTACAATCCTTATAACAATATAGAACAACAAGAAATAGAACATTATACAGAGCAGTTACAAAACCCAAAATTAATAATAGGGGATTTCAATGCCCACCATCCACTATGGAATCCAAACAACAATATAAGAACAGCAAACAAAACGGGAATAAACCTGTACAATTTTATAACGCAAAATAATTTGATGCTTATTACCCCCCTGGACTAATCACCAGAATTGACCCGAAGACAGGAAAAGGTAGCACAATAGATTTAATTATAGGATCCCCAGAACTAAGCCATCTAGAAATAAAAACAAACACAAAATCAGGAAGTGACCACCTCCCAATAATATTAAATGACGACAACCAAATTACTGAAACACTCACAAAAGAAAGTACATGGAAGTTCAATAATGAAGGGTGGAAAAATTTCCAAGTAGAATTAACCAACAAAGACATTAAAGACATAAAGTCAATAACAGAATTAATAGATATAATAAAAAACACTGCTAAGAAACATTTTAGAATTGATAACAAAATCAGTAAAAATAAACCAAGTAAACCTTGGTGGAATGAAAAATGTAGAGAAGCTATAAAAATAAAGAAATAAAGCATTTAATAAATGGAGAAAAAATCCAAATGAAATTAACAGAATAGAATACAAAAAGCTACAAATCAAAGCAAAAAATATTATCGAAACGGAAAAAAAAATAGTTGGGAAACTTTCTGTGCATCATTAGACTTTAACATACCATCCAGAAAGATTTGGAATTTCATAAAAAAAATAGCTGGCAAAAACAAAATCAGCAGTTACCCACTAATTGATAAAAATGAGCCAATCCAGGACATAGACCAAAAGCTCAATTTGCTAAAAGAAGAATTCCAAAAAACAATAAACAAAAAAGCAAAATGCTTGATAACAAAATCAGAAATAAAAAATTTAATAGAACAGACGAACACAGAAGGAATAAGCACAAATCTCACATTAAAAGAATTAATCTCTGTAATAAAAAAATCAAATAAAGGGAAAGCCTATGGACCCGATGAGATATCATACAAATTTTTCAAGAATGCTCCAATAGAGATATCAGAAACAATAGTAAAACTTTTTAACAACTACTGGCTAAAAGGGGAATATCCAAAAGTACTAAAAAAATCATTAGTAAATCCAATATTAAAACCAGGCAAAGACCCAACAGAGATAAAATCATATAGATTCATCAGTAGAATATCTTGCATAGGAAAATTATTTGAAAGTATGATAACAAACAGATTAAACTGGTGGTTGGAAACAAATAACAAACTAAATGAAGACCTAACAGGCTTCAGACCTAATAGTTCAACCATAGATGCATTACAGATAATAGACTTCCAGATAAATAAAACATTTACGGAAAAAAAAATCTCTCATAGCCTGCCTAGATTTAGAAAAAGCATTTGACAATGTCAACCATGAAGCAATAATAATCAAAGCAGCAAAACTAGGAATCATAGGAACCCCACTCAAGTGGATAATGGATTTCTTAAATAACAGAACCTACCAAATAGTAATAGGTAACAAAAAGACTGAAGAAGAAAACATAGCTAGGGGCCTCCCACAAGGCTCACCATTAAGTCCCTTATTATTTAATATAATGACAACAGACTTAACCCTAACAGAAGGATTAAAAAAAGTAACATATGCAGATGATATCACAATAATAGCAATAAATATGAATTTAGCAGAAGCGAAAAACATACTTGAACTAGGATTAAAACAAACCATAGAATGGGTAAATAAATGGGAGTTATTAATTAACCTAACAAAAAGTAAACTCATGTATTTTACAAAAAACAAAATAAGAGAAATACCAGTGATAAAAATAGATAATAAAGAACTCAAATTCACAACAAACCATACAATCCTAGGTCTAGAATTTGATGCCCAAAATTAACTTGGAAAAATCAAATAAATAAATTTAAAGATAAGTTGCTCAAACAGATTAACTTAATGAAAAAAATATCTTCAACAACATGGGGAGCAATAGAGAAACCATTATAAAATTCTAAGACATATACATTAAACCTAAAATAGAATATGGTATCACAATTTTTTGGAACAGCCAAAAATAGAAATGAAAAAACTTGAAATTTTACAAAATAATGCATTAAGAATAGCCACAGGCTGCTTAAAAACCACCCCAATATTAGCATTATACACTCTAACAAACAAAATGCCCATCAAATATAAACAAAAAGAACAAGAGTGTATACAGATGATGAAAATACTAGAAAAAGAAGAAGACAACCAGATGAAAAGTATTATAACAGCAAATATAGAAGATTATAACCCAGAAAAAAATAAGAGAGGCCTAGTGCACAGAGTTATAGAAACATGTAAAGAATTACAAATAACAATGAAAACAAAAACATTACCAAACATAACACCTATCCCACCTTGGTTTGATATTTATAAAATTATTGAAACAAATTTCATAGAAGATCCAACAAAGAATGTACCTGAACAAATAATTAAAGTGCAATTTTTGAAGATGGAAAATACAAGGTACATAAACTATAAAAAGATATTTACAGATGGATAAAAAATAAACACAAATTCCACTTCAGCAGCCATATACATCCAAGACAAAAACATCACAACAATTTGGAAATTACCAGAAGAAACAGAAATAATAGAGGCTGAACTCTCTTGCTATAAAACAAGGAATTATATATATCCAGAATAACAGATTAACAACATCAGTTATTTTCTCAGACTCAAAATCAGCTCTACATCTTATTACAAACACAAAACCAAAACACTACAAACACATTATATTTGAAATACAGGAAATGATATACTCACTAACAAATCAAAATAAGAAATTACAATTCAGTGGATTCCATCACACAAAAATATAAGAGGAAACGAAATAGCTGATCAAGTGGCAAAAAAAGCGCACAATATAGCCAATCCCATAACCATACATGAGGACAAAAAAAAGAAGATAAACAAATAAGATCAAATAATCAAAGAAAATGGAAAACACACGTAAATACAATCTTAGACACAAAAAACTATCTTCTGAAAAATACAGATCCGCAACCATGGACAAGATAAAAAAACAGAAAACTAGATGTCTGTATAACAAGAATTAAAACCACACACACGACTGAACCAGCACTTACACAGAATGAAAATAACCAATGACCCATCATGCAGATGGTGTCACAACCCAGAAGAAAACATAGAACATATAATATTACAATGCCCCAGATTCCACTCTCACAGAACAGAGTTAATGGAAGCCCTGAAAAAAATCAATATTAACAGCCCTAACATAGAATTATTATTCACAGGTGCTGATCTCTCATCAACTAAGAAGTACTACATTTTAAGACACACCAAAATATTCCTGAGGAAAACAAAACTAACAGAGATAATATAAGAAAAGGGAAAGAAGAAAAATAGATCCAGGGGATATAGACTATACAAGAGTCTAAAACCCTATAAAAGAATAAAGAAGAAGATAATCTACATATATAATAGCACCAAAAAATATAGGAGTGGAGGAGATAAGTGTAACAACAACAACACCCACACGCACGAACACACACACATGAAAACGAACACGAACACACACATACACGCATGCATGCACCCCCACACACACTCGAACACACACACGCACCCACCCACCCACACGAACACACACATATATGTATGTATGTATATGTATAGATATATGTGTATATGTATATATATGTATATGTATATATATTTGTTGAGTGGCGAAGGATGGTGGAGAGGTCCACCGCTGCTCAAGCATGAGCATACCATTAGTGATGATGATATATATTTGTATATAAATTTATGTGTGTATATATATGTATATATATACATATATATGTATATATATACATATATGTATATATATATTATATATATATATATATATATATATATATATATATATATATATATATATATATATATATATATATATATATATATATATATATTTTATATATATATATATATATATATATATATATATATATATATATATCATACATATAACATAAATAAACAAATAAATAAATAAATAAATAAATATATAATACACATATAAACTACAGATATATAATATAAATAATATAAAATAATAATACATGTGTGTGTGTGTATGTGTGTGTGTGTGTGGTGTGTGTGTTGTGTGTGTGTGTGTGTGTGTGTGTGTGTGTGTGTGTGTGTGTGTGTGTGTGTGTGTGTGTGTGTATGTGTGTGTGTGTGTGTGTGTGTGTGTGTATGTGTTGTGTGTGTGTGTGTGTGTTGTGTGTGTGTGTGTGTGTGTGTGTGTGTGTGTGTGTGTAAACTACTATTACCTTCCATAATTAGGGTGTCGAAAAATAGTAGGTTATTATGCTCCATTTCACACGTGAAGCTTGAGTGTCTAAGTAGTTTGAGAAACTTTTCAGAAGTGATTGTGTTTAAGGAACATGAAGGACAAATGTACCTTTTTTTCAAGTAAAATTATTATAGATGGATATCAGACCACTTTTAACCTACTTTTAAATTAACAAAAATCACTTAGTATCCTTTCTAGAATTAGTAAAAAAAAAAAAAAAATCAGGTATAGAGATGAATTTCCCTAAAAACGCACAAAAATACAGACCACAAAAAATAAAAACACACCACAAAATACAAAATCAATTGCATTCATACTCTATTAAATAAGGCCTTTAACATATGCACCACTCATGCTCAAAGAAATAGAAGGAAAGTGAAAAGAGGGAATGAGGGGGGGGGGGGCAGGCGGACAGTAGAGTAAAAGAAGAGAGAAAAGAAGGAATTAAAGAAAAGGGGAGGGAGGGAGGACAGGAGAAAGGAGGAGAAGGAGAGGGAGAGAAAGAGAAAGAGAGAGAGAAAGAGAAAGAAGAGAGAGAGAGAGAGAGAGAGAGAGAGAGAGAGAGAGAGAGAGAGAGAGAGAGAGAGAGAGAGAGAGAGAGAGACAGGTGTGGTGTGTCTCTCTTTTGCACCACTTATTCAATTCTTGATAATCCACATTCCTCCGTGGCTGCCCATTCTGCTTCCTTACCACTACCCTACGAGCACACCATTCCACTGGTTCACCTGCTGGCACTGGAGTGATTATTCCTCTTTTCGTGTCCTCATCCAGCTGTCCTTCACCTCTGCCTCCCAGTGCCTCGCAACTGGCGTGGGTGTGTGGAAAGTGGTGGGCTGGGCGTCAGGCAGCAAATGGATGTGGTGTGGACCATCCATCACAGGGAGCGGTATACGAGAGGTGTTAAACACTGAACCCGAGAACGTGCTGCTTTAGCCACTCTTCCAGGTGAGTCACGTTATCTTCTGCTGGAGTCAGAGGTACCCTAGTGGGCCTCTGTGGTATACTCCCGCCGTCTTCGTCATACTTTTTGAATGCCGCCGACACCTCTGGCTCCGGGAATGGTCAGACACTAATCCCAACTGTCTACACGCCGTCAACGACACGAACATTTTGGTGCTGACTTCAGAAGTACACATCTGCTTCTGTACTTCTCCCGAATGCCTTCATCTTCAAAGTGCATTTGCCGAGACATTTAACATGCGAGTTGTCTTCTGCTCTCACCTGTGCACCTTGACAATTCCTTTGCAGGTATCTTCAGTCCTCTGAGAAGCCAGGGGCCTGCCACTGACACCTGACTCCTGTGTCTGCCATGCCATCAACTCCGTAAATTCTGTGCCACTCATCTTCTGCACACGAACCTTCAGCATTGGCGAGGGTTCATAACTGATGCACCGCTCCCGGGGCTGGGGATGGTGCTGCTTCCATTTTCTTCCTGCAACACCTGGCAAAGTGTCGCGTCTCCCACACTTCCTGCAAGTCTGGTCTGCCGCCGGACATACTGCATCCTTCCTATGCCTCGCAGGGCCGCTCCAGAGACGAGGCGCATGTGTCCTCTCCCTGACACCAGGACGCCCAGCTGCACAGACGTTTTGCATGGCGCGTTCCTTTTCCCCATCTGCCTCAACCGCTGCAGCCCGCCACGCCTGCACCTCTCTCGCGGCACTGTCGTGCGATTCACGTTTTCCCTACAATTTGTCCACGTCTAAATACTCCTTGTACCTCGCATACAACTCTCTTCTCAGTAGACACTCATCAATGCCAGACAACACTTTTCTCACTAATATGTACGCCTTTAAATCGCATAAGCAACTTGGACACTGGAATTCACACTTAGACACCTCACTCTGAACTCTTCTAAAGATTTTTAGGGCACTCTCTCCT
The DNA here is from genome assembly GCF_015228065.2 of Penaeus monodon. Taxonomy (NCBI): domain Eukaryota; kingdom Metazoa; phylum Arthropoda; class Malacostraca; order Decapoda; family Penaeidae; genus Penaeus; species Penaeus monodon. The sequence continues at coordinate 222,776 of NC_051393.1, forward strand.
TGATTTTGTTCTACATAAAACCCTTTTTCCATAATGCCGTTCCAGAGGCCTGGTCACGGACGCCACTTCTGCGGCACCTCGCTGCGGCCTCCTCTTGACCCGTTGAGGCTGCACTCGCAATGGAAGACATTGTCCCGAACCAGTCGCGCCGCGGAGCATGGCTAAGCGAGACGCAGCACGCCAGGGTTGGGCGGCTTATTGAGGCACTGCTCGGCCTCTCAGGATCTGCCGTCCCTCCGTCCCCTTTCCTGCGCCCTGCCGCCTAGCCACGCGCTCGCACCACACGCGGCCTTTCTGGTGTTAACTACGCACCCCACAAGGAAGGAAGGAAGGAGGAAAGACTCACCAGGACCGGTAGAAGTAGCTGTTCCTTGGGCGCAGCAGCTTCTGCAGCCAGCGCTTCGCCCTCATCCTACAGGCCCACGGCAGCCGCTCCAGCAGAAGCGCCGCGATCCCCGACAGGCCGTAGCACAGGCAGCTGCCCATCACGATGTAATACCACTGCGTTGACGGGCAAGAGGCGGATGATGACTCCGACGCCATCTCGTCCAACAGCACCATCTTCAACGAGCGTCAAAGGGCGAGTGGCCCGCGCGCGCTCTTGCCGTCTTTTAGTCCCCGAGAACCGACCAATCACGTGCTGCGACGCTGAAAGGCTGACCAATCACGCGCCGCGACGCGGGAAAGGAGGGAAGGGGAGGACAGGGGGGAAGGGTAGAGGGGTGGGGGGGAAGGGGGGGAGGGATATAATTATATAAATTATAATATTATATATATTTATGTGTGGTGGTGTGTGTGTGTTGTGTGTGTGTTTTGGTGTGTGTTTTGTGTGTGTGTGTTTCAAACTTTATAACATACATAAAAATACCACACATCACCACGAGTTATTACATCTAACTTTATTCATTGGATTTTACGTAGTTTCATGATTTCACGATGGTTTTTTTTTTGAGTTCATCTTTTCTTTTTTTACGTTATTGTTTTCCACTTTTGTTACACAATATCTTATTTTATATTTTGACTTTTTTTTAAAACTTAATTTTATCTTTACTATATGAAAAAGATAAAATTTAACTCCCCCTTCTCTCTCTCTCCCCTCTCCCCTCTTCCCCCCCCTCCCTCCCCTCCCATCCTTTTTCTCTTTCGTTTTGCTCTCGTCTGCCTCTCTGCCCTGTTAGTCTCTGCATCCCCCCTCGAATTCCCCCTCTCTCTCCTCTCTACCTCCCCTTTCTTCTCTCTCCCCCTCTCCCTCCCCCCCTCTCTCTCTCCCTCCCCTCCCCCCTCCTCCTCTCTCTCTCCCTCCCCCCTTCCCTTTCTTTTCTCTCTCCCTCCTCTATCTCTCTCTCTTCCCCCCCCTTTCTATCCTCCTCTTCCTCTCTCTCTCTCCCCTTTCCCCTTCTCTCTCCCCTCCCTCTTTCTCACTCTCTCCCCCTTCTTCTCCCTCTCCCCTCCTTCTCCTCTCACGATCTCCCTACTCCCCTCTTCCTTCCCTCCTTCTATTTCCCTCTCCCCTCCCCCCCTTCATCTCTCTCTCTTCCCTCCCTCCTTCTATCTCTCCTCCCCCTCTCCCCCTTTTATATATTGCCGCTAGGGGGTTTTTTGTCTCTGTGCGAACATGTTTAAATAAAAAAGGATACCGGGGCATTGTTACCATAAAGGGGCCTGGCAAACTGACCAGCTGCTGTGAGGGGAGGAGCAGAGGAAAAACCAGGGAGACGCGGTTTGGGTGTGCTCCTTAAAGACCTCGTGTGTGCCCTTTTGACCTGATAAACTTGTTGCCCTGTTATAAGCTGTATCGTGAGTGTGACATGCGGGTTTTCCCCCCTGTATTGTCCCTATAAAAAGTGTACGGGAAAAATAACTTGTGTAAAAAGGAAAACTGTCTTTTGTTTTATTTTCATGCCCTGCCTCCCCATTTGGGGCTTTTTCCCCTTGTGGTTTCTGGGACGTTGGGGTGCTCGGTGCCTTTTGGGAGCTGTTCGTGTTCACGACCCTGTGGTAGCACGCCGTCTGCTGCCGCTTTGTGTTGGTGGCGGGGGAAAAGGGGGGGGGGCGACGTAACAATATATATCCTCTCCCTCCCCCTCCCCTCCTCTCTCTCCCTCCTATCTCTCCTTTTATTTTTCCTTAGGTGACATGGGCTTAGGGCGAAGATAACCTCCTCAATGCGATTTTTCCCAAATTTTCAAGTGCTAGTAACTTTTCCCAAGGAAATTTTTATGATGGGGCCGTTTGACAAAGAAAACATAATGGGGTCAAAACCATCAAAATTGTTTTTCTTTTAGCATTTAAAATTTTTTGTTTGTTAAAATTAAATCAAATAATTAATAACTTGTCTGTATGTTATTTTTTCCAAAAGAAAGATAGGGCAGTGTTAGCGTTCTTTGGGGGTAAATTTTAGGATGTCATAACATTTTCCCTTTCAAACTCTTTTCACACACCACTAAAATCTTTCCTGTGTCATTAGAATTCTTCTGTAAAAACTTACAAACCGGATTTGTATGAGCTGTTGTGCCAAACATTGTACCTTCATTTTTGTCCATTCATTTTAGGGGGCTTGCTACAATGTATTGTTCGAATCTCAGCACAGGGCCAAAAACTTTCATTTTTAGTTACTATTTTTTTTTTTATGTATTCACCTTAAAGCTGCATTCGAACTCCTTTCTTACTCACCAGATACTTGTCAAAACCAGAGGGCAATGAGGGCCCTTACCCCAAAAACAACTTGAGTAAAAATAAAGTAAAAAATATAATAGTTACCTATTTATTCAAATTAACTCCCGTGCGCATAGGTAAATTACTCAACCGACAAACCTACAGTTCCCCTTTTCTAACAATAAAAAAGGGGCCCTGAAATTACTTACTATCTCATGTTGCAGGCAAACCCTAAAAAGTAAGTAATTCTTATTTTTTATCCAAGTACTATTGTGACATCATCTTGCTCTGCTCTCCCCCCCTGTAAAGGTGACGATGAAAAAAGACAAATTTTCCCAAACACCAGATAGGGGGGCCAGTAATAAAAAAATCTTTCTAAATTGTCGGGGGAGGAGTTTTTAGAGAGCAGCATAAAAATTGGGTGAAATGTTGAATGAGTGTTTTTGAACTGGTGTAGGACCCAAAATTAAAACTAAAAGTCATGCTGTTTCATCTTTGATTCGTATCTCACCAAGTATCATGTTTTTGGGGGAAGCTGTTTTTTAGAAAATTGAAAAGCCCCTTTTCGTAGGGGTTTTTTCGAGACAAGTTTTTTCCACTCCAAAGTCACAAAATTTATTTAAAAATCTAAGTTCCATGATGAGCAACATGCCAGGCACTGTCCAAAAGGGGGGGTTGATGGCGGGGTCTGCCCCCAAATCCCCTGAGGAAAAAGGGGCTTCTATCATTTTGCACCAAAAGGTAAGGGGGGAATCCCGGGACCTGACTGGGCTTCAGCTGTGAAAGTAAATTTTCCCTTTGGGCTTTTCCTTTATTTGTGGGACTACCTGCCGTCCGCAATTATTTCTTGCATCAGGGAAAACTATAAAATGATCCCTTGTGATTAAAACCCTTGGGGCATATTGGGGAAAAAAATTGCAATCACAGTGAACTGGTTGTAATTTTTTAACCCCCACATTTTCCACATGGGGTTTATCTCCAGGGTGCTTTATTAGTCCTCTATGCACCCTTTACTTTTTTGTTGATATTCAGAAACCATTTTTTTTAAACTTTAATTACTGTTTGGGACCGCAGTAGATTTACAATTCTTCAAAATTTTTTTATAAATAACTGTTCAAATAATGTACTTTCTTTGTATCTGTCTAAAGTTTTTTTAGTGTTTTTAAGTTGGTATTCCCAAAAGAAGTAACTTATTCCCCAAAAAAAACTAATGTCCCCTTTTGGGAAATTTAAAATTATTATCTTAAAAACAACCCGAGCCCCGTACAACTATGAAAACTAAAAAAATTTTTTGAATATACTGTTTTTTCCTGTAAAAAAAAGTAATTTGCATAAAACTTGTGTACCTTAGTAAAAAACTGAAAAAAACTTGATTTTATTGTCTGAAATTCCTTATTCTGATATTTTTTTGCTGGGAAACCTTTATGCCCATTTTGGCTTTTCCTACTGATAAGGGATACCTTTTCCTTTAATTTTTTTTGAATTTGTTTGTTTTCATTTGAATCTCCTAAAATGTTGAGAATACTTGTTGTTTTAATTTTTTCTATATATTTTTCCGTTTTTGAAATGTCTAGCGTATTCTAAAAAAATCACTGTGAAGTTGTATTTGATATGAATTTTGTGTCAGGTCTGTCCAAAGGACATGCCCTTTTTGACAAAAACAAGAATTGGCAAGGTAATAGCCTTAAACAAAATTCCCTTCAATTGTATAAATAAAGATTGTGTGTGTGCGTGTGTGTGTGTGTGTGTGTGTGTGTGTGTGTGTGTGTGTGTGTGTGTGTGTGTGTGTGTGTGTGTGTGTGTGTGTGTTTTTAATTTTTTTTCTGTATTTTGTATTTATATATATATTATATATATATATATATATATATATAAATATATATATATATATATATAGATAGATACATACATTTATATACATCTATAATTATACATATAAATATGTACATATGTATACTTATATGTATATATGTGCACATACATATATATACATATGTATATATGTATTATATATGTACATACAAATATGTATACATATACATTATATATATAATATATATATATATATATATATATATATATATATATATATGTATGTATGTATGTATATATATATATATGTATGTGTTTATAGCTGCACTTGCCATTCAAGAAATGAGATGTGTGTGTGTATATATAATAGTAAGATACAGATTTATATAAAACCATTGAAGCATCTGCAGAACAAATGTGAGTATAGATCAAAGGCTCCGCAGGCAGCTGCAGGAAGCATCCCTAGGCATTGGCCCAAGCAGACACTCACATCCTCTATTTGATGGAGTTCAGACTTATGGGGCTGTTCCTTGAGGCTGGAATTTGAAGGTAAGTCAGTATTTTTTGTTGATGAATCACTTTTTCAAGATGAATCACTATTATGAATGTCAGAATATAGGTATGTTTGTTTGTTTATTATTATTGATATTATTATTTTTTAATTATTATTGTTATTATTATTATTATTATTATTATTATTATTATTATTATTATTATTATTACAGACGGTGTTGAAGCCGAAAGTGAGGTTTGCATCACAAGGAGAAGAACAGATACGGTTTGGGGAAATTTGTGCCAAATATGTTATCAGTGAAAAGGTAGGTTTTTTCTTTTTCCTTTTCTTTTTCTCTTCTTTTCTTTTCTTTTCTTTTCTTTTCTTTTCTCTCTCTTTTTCCTTTTCCTTTTTTTATTTTTTATTTTTTCTTTTATTATTCTCATTCTCATTCTTATTCTCTTACCTTTTGCATGTTGAAGTGCTCTTCCCTAATCCATAATATAACCTACGTGTATTTAAAAAGTGAAGTTTTTAGTGTGTGTTTATGTTTTGTGCACACAGACACACACACACACACACACACACACACACACACACACACACACACACACACACACCCCACACACACCCCAAAACACCACCACAAACATAACACAACACTACCACACAACACACACAAACACCACACACACACACACAAAACCACACACACACACACACACACAACAACCCCCACCCATATACACACACATAACACCACATTCCACACAAACCAAACCATACACATACACAAACACCCCAACACACACACACACACACACACACACACACACACACCACACACACACACACCACCACACACACACACACACACACACTCAAACCAACATACATACACACACATCACTCAAAACCCCACACACATAACACGCATGCCCCAACACAAAGACACCACACACCACACACCATATCACACACACCCCCACCCCGTATATGCACACACCACACACTACACACCATCCCAAAACCACCACCCACACCACACCCCCCCACACACTCCCACACATATACACCACTACACACCATACATGCACACACAAAAACACAACACCATACCACCACACATATCACCACACCACATACACACCATACATGCACACACACCACCCCCCTCCACACACTCCACACATATCACCACATACACCCACACCACACACACCAAACACCCCCCCACAAACTACACTACACACATACACCATGTGTGTATATACCACATACACACACCCAGATACACACCCACACCACACATATCACATATGTAAACCCCGCTTTATATATGTGATGTTACTGAATGTGTATACCAATGTTATAAATAAAAACATTGGCATACACTTTCAGTAACATCACATATATAATGCTGGGTTACAACATACACCACCTACACAACACACACCACACACACACCACACATGGGACACACACCACAGCACCCCCCCCACACCACACACACAAACCCACCAACCTACACCCCACACACACCATACATACCACACTCAAACACACACCACCTACACACAAACCACATACCCACATGCCCACACACACTATACCCCACACCATACATGCATACCATCACAAACACACCACACATTCACATACACCACACATACACACCACACACATGCCACAGACACACCGCACACACACAACACACACAACACATAAACACACCACACACACATACCCACACACAACCAAACACACACTACACACCACACTAACACCACACACATACGTCACACCACACAAACACACCACACCTACACCCCAACACCCCTCACAGACACCCCCCATATACATCACAACATACACCACATACACACACCACATACACACAAACCACATACACACCAACACATATCACCCCACCACATAACACACCACACATATCACACACCACACACACATACCACACTACACTCCCCCCACCCCCACACACAGACTACACCCACACACACCCATAACACACACTACACCCTACCACACACACTACACCATAAAACACCCCCACAGCACCCCCCTACACACATACCCCACATACACTACAAACACACCACAGAAACACATCAAACCCACACACACACCACAAACACACCACACATACACCACAACACACCTACACAGACACACCACACAAATACACCACACACTATATCACACACAGTACACACATACAAAACCCCACTGAAAACACCTACAACACACCACACCCACCACACACATCACAAAACACACCAACACACATCAACACACACCACACACACACATACCCTACCACACACTATACCCACACACCACACACATACACCACATACACACACCACACACGCTCATAAACACTCCCCACTCACACACAACACCATCCCACACACACTACCCACACACAACACCATATACACACCACCACATATATGACCACACATACCACACATACGCACACAAAGAACCACACACAACACTGACACACACCAAGCACACACACCACTCACACACCACATGCACATACACACCACACACACACACACCACCAAATACACCACATAAATACACCACACACACACCACACAAATACACCACACGCAACTAAACAAACCACACACACACATGCACACCAAAACCACACACCACACACCACCACATACATACACACACACAACACACACACCACAACGCACATACAACACACACACATAAAACACACACCACCACACACCTCCCTTCCTCCTCCCTGCTTCCTTCCCTTCCTCCTCCCCCTTCCTTCCTTCCTCCTCCCTCCTTCCTTCCTTCCGTCCCCTTCCTCCTCCCTCCTTCCTTTCCCTCTCTTCCTCCTCCCTGCTTCCTTCCTTCCCTCCCTTTTCCCCCTCCCTCCTTCCTTCCCTCCCCTTCCTCCTCCCTCCTTCCTTCCGTCCCTTCCTCCTCCCTCCTTCCTTCCCTCCCTTCCTCCTCCTTCCTTCCTCTTTCCCCCCCTTTCCTCCTCCCTCCTTCCTTCCTCCTCCCTCCTTCCTTCCGTCCCTCCCTCCTCCCTCCCTCCTTCCTTCTCTCCCTTCCTCCCTCCCTCCTTCCTTCCCTCCCTTCCTCCCTCCTTCCTTTCTTCCCTCCCTTCCTTTCCTCCTCCTTCCTTCCGTCCCTTCCTCCTCCCTCCCTCCCTCCCTCCCTCTCTCCTTCCCTTCCTCCTCCCTCCCTTCCTCCCCCCTCCTTCCCCCTCCCTCCCTCCTCTCCCCCTCCTTCCTTCCTTCCCTCTCCTCCTCCTCCTTCCTCCGCCTTCCTCCTCTCCTTCCCTCCTCCCTCCTTCCTCCCTCCTCCCTTCCTCCTCTCCTCCTCCTCCTCTCCCTCCCTTCCTCCTCCCTCCTTCCTTCTCCCCTCCTTCCTCCTCCCCTCCTTCCTTCCCTCCTTCCTCCTCCCTCCTTCCTTCCGTCCCTTCCTCCTCCTCCTCCTCCCTTCCTCCTCCCTTCCTTCCTTCCGTCCTCCTTCCTCCTCCTCCTTCCTTCCCTCCCTTCCTCCTCCCTCCTTCCTTCCCTCCCTTCCTCCCTCCGTCCTTTTCCTTCCCTCCCTTCCTCCTCCCCTCCTTCCCCCTTCCCTCCCTCCCTCCTTCCCTTCCCTTCCTCCTCCCTCCTTCTCCTCCCTCCTCCCTTCCCTCCTTCCTCCTCCTCCTTCCTTCCCTCCTTCCTTCCTCCCTCCTTCCTCCTCCCTTCCCTCCTCCTTCCTTTCCTTCCGTCCCTTCCTCCTCCCTCCTCCTTCCCTCCCTTCCCCTCCTCCTTCCTTCCGTCCCTTCCTCCTCCCTCCTTCCTTCCCTTCCTCCCTCCCTCCTTCCTTCCCTCCCCTTCCTCCCTCCCTCCTCCTTCCCCTTCCTTCCTCCCTCCTCCCTTCCTTTCCTCCCTCCTCCTCCCTCCCTTCGTCCTCCTTCCTTCCGTCCCTTCCTCCTCCCTCCTTCCTTCCCTCCCTTCCTCCCCCTCCTTCCCTCTCCCCTCCCTTCCTCCTCCTTCCTTTCCCCTTCCCTCCTTCCTCCTCCCCCCCTCCTTCCTTCCCCCCCCTTTCCTCCTCCCTCCTTCCCTCCCTCCCTCCCTCCCTCCTTCCTCCCTCCCTTCCTCCTTCCTTCCCTCCCTTCCTCCTCCCTCCTTCCCTCCCTCCCTCCTCCCTCCTTCCTTCCCTCCCTTCCTCCTCCCTCCTTCCTTCCCTCCCTTCCTCCTCCCTCCTTCCCTCCCTTCCTCCCTCCCTCCCTCTCATGGATTCCTCAAACCACTCCAGTATCTGGTCCCCCAATGGCGGCTGAGTGAGAAATTTGGGATGCTAGAGTAAGATCTACCAAAGGTATGAAGATTAATATCAATGAAATTTAAAACTATTTCGTTAATTGGGTGTTCACAACACTTGATTCGGGAAAAAGGACAGCAATATTTCGGGCATGCATTGCTCATCACGTAAACGAACACAGGGGAAAAAAAAAAAACCAGGGTAGTTTCTGGTTCATTTACATAGCTTGGCGGCTCATATCAGCATACATTTACATAAAAATATACCTATTTGCCACGTAAAAAAGTAGAGAATATATACATATATATACACACAGGTAAGGTGTGTGCGTATGTGTGAGTGTGTGTGTGTATTATATACTTTCATATGTACATGTGGACATATGCACATACGTACATACATACGCGCGTACACAACGCACGCACGCAGCCACGCACGCACGCACGCACGCACACACACCCACACCCCCCACCACACACACACACACACACACACACACCCCACACACACCCCACTCACACTCACACTCACCACACACAAAACACACACACACACAGATAGACAACCCCACACACACACACACAACACACACCACACACACACACTATACATATATATATGTATTAACCCAAAAAATATATAAATAAATATCCAGTGAACACTTGTGGCTTGTAAGAAGTATATAATTTCTATGTATATCTCAAAATATTCAATGATCGTGGAAACCTTAAAGTATGCTAAATAAGGGCAAGGAACTTCACCTCGATTGCTTACCTAGCCACTGGGTGGCCAAGCCAGCCTAAATCAGTGCTGGTCCCAAGCCTGGATAAATAGAGAGAATGATTACCTTAAAAAAAAGTAACACCGGCACTCTCCGGGAAAGGAACTGGGGACCCTACCACGTACTCACTCTAAGAGCATCACAACATGAAACTTAAATTAAGTATCATGCTGTGACCACGGCGGCTCAGACATGAACCTACCTTTAAAAAAAAAAATTTTTTAATCTAGAACCTTTGCATATATCTTCGAAAAAGGGTAGGGGAAAATAAGAAAAGATGACAATATGTCTTCTTTTTTCTGCTGTGAAATGACACCTGATGCCGAGAGCCTGAGCAAATGATAACCATCCTCACTATCAACAAATGTCAGACAAAATAACAGTTTATGCGATGATACAGTACATGAGACAACATAGATAATATGTTAAAAGTGTGCTGACATATTTTATATATAATATTCAAATTTTTGAGAATAACAGCACTTTGAGGACTTGACATGATGTACACTATATCATCAGAGAAACGTGCACTGGCCACAAGTCACTTTTTTCATATTCACTAGTGCTATGTGCATCTTCTGCTCATGATCCCTTTCACATTGGACCAGCCTGTGGGCAAAACAATAATAGTGTTAATTTCATCTTAAATGAAGTACATGTTACTTTCGGTATTCTTGTTGTCATGTTAACTTACTTGGTGGAAGAAAGCAGGGGGAGGAAAAGGGAAAATACAAACACAAAAGTAAGTAAGAATACATCCATAATCTCTTGCTTACATCTAATCAGTCAACATAGTATCAACAAAATTTTAATGTTAATGCAAATTCTGTGCTAGAGAATAAGTGGTATAAAAAAAAATAATTGATAAATATCGTTTTTCCAAACCTAAGAGCTGTGCACTCAGGGAATCAAAACCATTCTCAAAGAGCACAAAAAGTGACAAAAATGAGGTTCCAAAAAGCAATATTTTTTTTATATATGACAAGATGCAAAGAAAGGATATTCCCATCAATCACCTTAGAGATGAAGGTATTATCACTCTCAGAAAAAGCAACAGATAGGCAGAGAGATAGAAAAAAAGAAAGAAAGAAAGAAAGAAGATATCTATCTATCTATCTATCTATCTCTCTCTCTTTCTCTCTCTCTCTCTCTCTCTTCTCTCTTCCCCTCTGTTTTCCCCTGCCTCTCTCTCTCTCTCTCTCTCTCTCTCTCTCTTTTATATAAAATTTTATAAATATATATATATATATATATAATATATATAATATAATATAAAATTTTAAATAATATATATATGTAATATATATGGGTGCACCATAAGAGAAAAAACTGAATATTAAACCAATTTTACACAGGGAAGAGTATAAAACAAATAACCAAAAACAACATGCTTCTTGCTCTTGGCCACAGTACCTCACCACCTTACCTAATTATCAAGCCTTCTTTTCTCTCGCTGAGTAAGTCCAGAGTGTCTGAACTGGGGGAATGGGTTAGGTCTGGAGTGAGGTCACGGCTGTTAAAACATGAGCATACCGTTATTGATGATGATGATCAACTAAGCCCTGTAAATACGCTGACTGAATCTTCAAAGCGGACTTTATTAAAAAATTATCTTTTGGTTGTGTCACTTGACTATACCTATTTCTGTCTTTCTCACTATAAAATATACACTATACTAATTCCTATTGTTCATTTTTTTCTTTTCAATATTTTTTTACGTCGAGCTACTTTCTCTTATGAAAGAAAAAAACTGACTCATACCCTTTGGGCTTGAAAAACTGAAGTAAAACAGTCCAAAAACTATGATTCATGCGTCTAATACTCAGGCAAAAAGAAAAAATAAAGTGAAAGGTAGAGAGCAAAGATACCATAAATGCCAAAGATAGGTCCATACCCATCAGAAATTCATTTTCATAGAAAGGTAGATGCAGTTTGTATGGAAATACAGATGCGAGGAATGAAATGTGTGGAGTTTGGAAAGACAGATGGTGAAAAGATAAAGGAAGGTCTGTCAAATGCCATCCCAGATTCCTTTGAGCATCTGATTCACACTAACATGGATGGCTGATACTGCTAAAGGATCATTCTGATTAACTCTCTGTCTGTTCCACCATAAAAAATGCAATTGGAAAAGGGCCTTTGGGGAACCAACATCAGGTTGCAGGTTTTCAAGGGGACCAAATAAATCTTGGAATCCTGCAACTTAATTGTCATCTGATATAAGAAGGTATCGTAAGGACAGCCTTTTTTAATTAAATTCTCAAGTAACCCATGACCAAGCTTATGTGACCTGAACAGCCACATCTAATACAGTATCATTATAATACCAAAGTGAGGAATCCTGAAAACCTGCTGTGTCTGTCATAGATGGTAAAAATCATGAGGGGGTAATCACTTGTCCCCGAGCAAACCAATCTCCTAGATCTAAAATTCGGAACCTCGTATCTAGATTTCAGTAAAGCCTTTTTAATACATTTTGAATCAGTTAGACACAAGGTTTTACTTTCCTTTTTTACTAACAAAGGCAGTTTGCTTGATGCTTATAAATCTACAAAAGCCAATATTGATGTATGATTCAAAATAGAACATAACTAAGAAGCACTAAAATATGCATGTTAGAAATGAAATTTACAAATATACATTTGTCCCATTTACCTTCAGCAGAAAATGTGAGAGGGCCCTTTAAATTAAAATTTAAAGCTTGTCATTCCCCTAAACAATAATGGACTGAAACAGCCTTTTCTAACAACATCTACTGTCTTGACAAGCCTTTAGAAAAGTGTCAGTCCTCAAGATCATAGTCAAAGTCATCTTCATAAGCGAAAACCATCTGCACAGGGGAAAAGCAGCACACAGTGCATGACAGGAGATTTCGGAAGACACACCAGCATTTTCCCCCCACCACGTGCTTTGCCTTGCCTATCCCCCGTAAAAGCTCTTGTCTTTTTCTTCCATCAAAGGGTACCCCCTGTATTTCTGCTGTCTCTATATACTTCTAAATGATTTGTTGATATAAGCTATTATTTCATTTTTATACATGAGGATCATTACCTGCTTAAAATATCATTTATATATATATATATATATAAATGAGCACCGTGGACCTCTCCACCATCCTTCGCCACTAAACTCGATCTTACGCTTTTCTTTCCGCTTGTACCATCGACAGCCCGCAAATATCTTTGATATTGTCGCTCATCTTGTCTTCGGTTTGCCCCCTTCCTCTGTTTTTCTTCTTTTTTTCTCCGGGGAATCATCATATTTATTAGTTAAAACAGCTCCAAGATAAGTGAACTCTTTCACATTTTCCACAATCATTCCATTGATTGTAAAATGTTCATCATTGTTTTATTGCCGCTTATCTTTGAATCTTCATGATCTTAGTTTTCTTGGCATTAAGAACAGCCACCTTTTTTGCTTGCTTCTCTAACTTTATCTAGTAATTGTTGTAGTTCAGTGATACTGCTGGCAATCAAAACTATATCATCGGCGTACCTCAGATTTGATATTTTGTATCCTCCAACATCCACAGTTCCTTCAAAATTCTCTAGAGCACCTCTCATAATTGTTTCAGAATATATATTAAAGCGGAGACAGAATGCAACCCTGTCACTCCTTGTTTGACTTCGAACCATTCTGTTTTAAACCCCTAGTGGTTCTTAAAAGCTGCTTGTTGTTGGTCATAAAGGGTTTTATTAAATTTGGGTGATGTGTTTTGGAACTTCAATCGTACATGTTATTCCAGAGGATATCGTGATCAACAGTATCAAAACTTTCACATAATCGATGAAACACAGGTATAGGTCTTTTTGATGTTTTCTTTTTTTTCTCTATGATCATTTTAAATTTTAGAATCTGTTTCTGGTACCTTTTCCAGGGCGAAAACCCGCTTGTTCGTCTGCAATTTCCTCTCTTAACTTCAACTTCATTCTTTCAGCAATAATTTTCAACAAAATTTTGCTGCTGTGACTTATTAAGGCAATTGTCCTATTATTGTTGCATTGGAGTGCGTCACCTTTTTTAGGTATGGGAGTAAAGACTGATTTTACCCAGTCTTCTGGCCATTTTCTTTCATTCCATATTTTTGTACAGAGTTTTATTAGTTTAGTTCTGCTGTTATTTCATCTATTCCGGGGCTCTTGTTATTCTTTACTTCTTTTATGGCTTTTATAACTTCGTCCAGCAGTGGCGGTGGTTCATCCTCGCTGTCATTGAGTCTAATTAATGTTGTTGTTAGATTTTTATTCTTTTTGTATAAGTTGGAACAATATTGATTCCATCTATCTTTGACTTCTTTTCCATCACATAAAACAAGTCCATCTTCAGTTTTGAGTAGAGGATTTCCTGAGATGATGTTCTCCCTGGGGATGCGCTCCTCCTGCTCCTGGCGCTCCCGTTGCTTCTTGGCCTCTTCCTCAGCCCGCTCTCCGCTGGTGCGCTCCAGCTCGGCAAACAGCACGGCCTCATCATCAGAGTCATCTGAGTTTGGATGCCTCATCATCGTCGTCTTGGGGGTCATCAGCATCCAGGTTTTGGCAGGTGCGATCTGGTCAGCCTGGGTTTCTTGGAGGACGAGGGGGAAGAGGACGACGGAGCACCGAGTCCCTCTGATTACTGCTGCTGCCACTGCTGCTGCTGCTGCTCTCACTGCTGCTGCTCCCGCTGCTGCTGCTCCCATGCTGCTGCTGGGGCGTTTATCCCTGGCGGCGCGCTCTCGGTCCTCCAGCTGGATTTGCCATGATCGCGGTACTTGAGTCACGCATGCGAGGGCAGATCTCTGGCTGAATACTGCTTCAACAGAGCACTCAGGTCCCTTTCCCCACGCCCATGCACACACACACACACACCACACACACACACACACACACAAACCACACCACAAACACACACACACCACACACCCACACACACACACACGCACACCACACAAACACACACACACACACACACACACGCACATGTACACGCACATGCACACGCACATGCACATGCACATGCACTCGCACATGCACACGCACACACACACACACACACACACACAACACACACACACACCACACACACACACACACAAAACACACACACAAAATCATCATCATCAAAACGGTATGCTCATGTTTGAGCAGCCGTGGACCTCTCCACCCATACATATTATATATGTATGTATGTATGTATGTATGTGTATGTGTATGTGTATGTGTATGTGTATGTGTATGTGTCTGTGTCTGGTCTGTGTCTGTGTCTGTGTCTGTGTATTGTATAGAATAAAAAATAGGAATATGTATATGTACATCTATCTATATATTTCAATTATCTATCCACCTATAAATTTAGTTATCTGTGTCTGTGTTGTGGTATGGTATGTTGTGTGTGTGTGTGTTGTGTGTGTGTGTGTGTGTGTGTGTGTGTGTGTGTGTGTTGGGTGTGTGGTGTATCACATTGCTCAAATGGTTTAATCATATGATTCATGTACAGAAACGCTCACATATTACAAAGGCGAATAGGATTTTCACTGTTTGGGGATTAACACAATAATATTAGTAACAAAAAAAATAATGACAAAAATAATGGTAATAATAGAATATTATAACATAATGAGAAAAACACAAAATGATGTTAAGTATAACAGCCATAGATTAATATTAGGGGTAAAATCATTGCTATTCTCCGGCCTAGATTTCCAATAAAAAAGTATAAGAAAGGCATGGCTCCACAGGCAAGATAATGTCACCAAATACAAACAAAAAAAGCACAAAAGTAAACAAAAATCAAGTTTTAAACCCCAATACAACCCCTTTTCCCCCACAAGAACAGGGAAGAAAGGAGCATCCTTGCCTTGAGCTCGACGCCTGCGGTACAACGATGGGCCTGAAGGGCAGATGGGGGGCACCGTGATGGCTGGCACTGATGGGTGGATCATGGAGGCTCCAGCAGCCACAACATGGGCTGTGCTACCCGTAGAGTTGATACAATCAAGCCTAAAGGGGATGGAAATTGGGAAGGGAAAAGGACTTTTGTGAGATGATTTCACTGCTTCAATGAAAATGCAGGGGGGACACAGTTTTCATCCAAAATTTCCAAAAAAATATTGGGAAAAAAATAACAAATCCATCAAAAAGCTATTTATAAAAAACAGTTTCCCACCCCCTTCTTTCTTGTTGTCCCTTGTAAAATTGACTTGGCCCATGCTTTTGAACTCTCTCTTTTCCGGATTCGATGGAAGAGCTCCCCTTTCCGAAAGCACCCCCAGGGCAGAAACCAGATTACCCTAGTATTTCTTTCTCGGGTCTTCCCGGGATCGGAACCTCTTTTTTTTTCCTTTTCCAAAAAACCAGTTTCTCCAACTATTTTCCCTTACTATTTGTCCAAAAAAAACCCAGTTTTTCCTATAAATGTAGTTTTTTAGAATCGTGGGTTTTTCCTCTAACTTTTGCAAGCCCCTTTTTTCGTTTGACAAAAATTCGGTCCATGAAAATTTTTCAAAAATCTCCGGTAACCCCAAAATCTCCATTGTTTTCCTTTTCCTTTCACTCTCCCACTAATGGTCCATGACTTTTTCCATATAAGAAACAGACCAGATGAAAAATTTTCAGAAATCTTTTTCCCCTATTTCAATAGATTTTTTTGGATTTAGTAAAAATGTTTTCTTTTAATGAATTTTTTCTTTGAAATTGAAATTTTCAAAGGGTTTTATATTTTTGCCCGTCTGACTTTAAATTGTTATTCTTCCTAAGTATTAAAAATTCTTGTATTTTTTTTAAAAATTTTCCCCTCTTTTTCAAAATAGAAAATTACATGTAGGAAAAATTTCGGGTTCTTGCTAAACACCATAAACTTTTTTTTTCTTTTTTTTAAAATAGTCAATCCTGTGACTTCATTTTTCTTTTTCAAACTAACTAACATTTCCCGAAGGGTTTTTTTCCCCATCAAATTTTAAAACTGTATCGTCAGCATAACGTATATCAGAAAAGGAGTCCATTTACTTTATACTTTCCTTGATTTAAATTTCCTCATAATCAATCTGTATACAGTGAGAACAGGTTTGGGCATAAAACAAACAAACCCTTTTCCGAATTCCCCGGGTTTATGTTTGTCCATTCGCTTAAGTATCATCTGTGGGCCACGGCGGCCAGACATTAAAACCCACCTTTAAAAGAAAAGAAATTTTGTAAAGCGCTTCGGGGCCAACCCCCACCCCACGACGGGCGCTCCCCGAAATTAAAAATTTGTAAAAAAAAATAATAAAATAACGTACAATAACGCTAATTTAAAAATAGTTAAAAAAATATAATAAAGATAGAAAAAAAAAAGCTAAAGAGCATTTTTTTTGGGAAAGAGTTGAAAATTTAAATTTTTTTTTTTTAATTTAGGATTATTTTAAAAAATGGTTAGCCAATAAACCCAGCAGCCCGTCCCGCTTTTTTAAAAAATAAATAAAAACCCCAAAAAATAGGAAAAACATTATCCTAAAAATATTTGGTGATAAAATTTATTTAAAAAAGGAGTTTAAATCGAGCAAGGGAAAAGCCCGGATAAAATAGAGAGAAAGATTCCTTAAAAAGGTTAAACCGGCACTCTCCCGGGAAAAAAAAATGGGGGCCCCACCCCGTTAAATCACTCCAAGAGCATCACAACAAAAAAACTACAAATTTAATATTATGCTGTGACCACGGCCCGGCCCCAGACATGAAAAAATACCCTTTAAAAAAAGATTATTTTTAAAAGCGCTTCGGGCACACACGGGCCACACGACGACGCTACAACGATAAAAAAACGAGGGTACTCCCGTCCCCCCATCTCTAATGTACTGGAACATTCGAGGGAAAGGGTCTCCCCCTTTTCCGGGCCCATGCATTCTCTCCCCCTTGGGAACCCCGGGGGGGAAATTTTCCCCCGGCTTGGCCAAGGG
>NC_051393.1:240839-253725 GCF_015228065.2 Penaeus monodon
GGGGTTTTTAAACCCCCCCCTTATTTCCCCCCCCAAATTTGGATTTCCCCCCCCCCCGGGTTTTTTTCATTTTTAAAGGAAAAAAAAAAATTTTTTCCCCACTGTTTTTTTTGCTTCCCCCACTTGGCAGGAAAAAATCCCCCAAATCGAATATTTTTTAAATTGGATCGTAAAAGGGGTTTGGGCCCCCAAAAATTTGTTTTTTTTCATTTTTCCCCAATGCACCATGATTTTTCTTTTTTTTCTAAAAAATTTATTTTAAAATTTGGTAAACTCTTTAAACATGAATTGGGAAAAAAAAAAAAGACCCAAGAGGAGACTGGATCAAGCAAAAAAATTTTTTTGTTTTTAAAAACCCCAATGTATTTTTTTTTTAAAGTATTTAAAAATTTTTCCCCCTGTAGAATAGGAAAAGGGGGGCTGCTAAATAAAGACCAAGAAATTTCCCTTTAAAAAAAAAATCTGGGAAAAGAAAATATATACCAAGATACAGGGGGACATTTGGGGAGACCCCCCCCACACCACACATATGTTAAAAAAAGGTAAGGGGGGCAACATTAGTTTTTTACCTAAGCTCCAAAAAAAAAATAAAAAATCCCTTTTAAAAAAGGGGGAGGTCCTCAGTTTTTTAAAAACCCCACCTATCTCCTTTTTAGTATTGTTTTTTTTTACTCAAAAACATTGAAGTTTTTAAGTAATAAGGTTCAAAGAGCGGAAAAAAAAAAAAAAAATACAAATATGAACAAAAAGACAAATTTACCTTTTTAAATTTCAGGGGGGGGCCCCCCTTTTAAAATTTTGTAGGGAATTTTTAAAAAAACTGTTATTTAAAAAAGAAAAAAATTGTAACTAATATACTTTCTTCCCCATTTTCCCCAATTTGGTTTTTTTTTTATTTTTTTTTAAGGGGGCCTTTTCATTTTTTTTTCCTTAAATTTTTTTTTATGCCTATACTGATCACAGAAAATTTTATGAAACAACTTTAAAAATTGGTTTTCCCAAATTTTTTGTTCTTATTGGGGGACTGCCTCCCCAATTTTCCCCCCCCTGCAAATGGGTTTTTTAAAAGGGGGCCCTTTTTTGAAAAATATACTTTTTTTTACATTTCCAAAAAAAAAGGTTTTCCTAGAATAGTGGGGGGGGTCCCAGGTTTTTTTTAGGTCCCAAAATTTTTGGGGGGCCCCAGTAGGGGAAAAAAAAAAGGGGTTGAAGTTTTTCCTTTTCTTAAAAAAAAAGCCTTCCCCCTGATTTAAAAAAGTACTTAGGGGCTGAAATAAAATAACTTTAGTAAATGGGGGGTATTTCAGATGTGCTCACCCAAAACTCCCATTTCCCAGTTCCAAAACCCCACCCCAAATTAGGTGGGATCCCCTATTTTTAAAAAAATTTTGAATGAAATAAAGGGGGAAAAAAGACACCTTTGGGGTTTTAAAATTTTTGGTTTTTTGTTTCCCACCAAAAATTTCCCAGGCACATTTTTAACTTGCTAGAAAACAACACCAAACGGGCCCCAAAAAACCCCCCCCCAACACCCCCCACAACAAAACAACACCCCCAAAACCCTACCCCACACAACACACAAAAAACCCCCCACACCCCCCAAACACCCAAAACCACCCCAACCCACACAAAACCCCAACACAACAACATACAACCCCCCCCAAAAACCCCCCCCCACAAAACAAAAACCCCCCAAAACACCAACACCCCATAAACAACCACAACCCCCCCCACACAACCAAAAAAACCCCCCACCAACACCCCCCCCCCAAACACCCACAACCCCCACACACAACACACCCACACACACCACACCCACCCCCCCACAACCAACACAACCAAAACACACAAACAACAACAACACAAAAAACCCAACCCAACCCACCAACAAAACCCCCCAACCACCCCAACACACACACAAAAAACAACAACCAACCCCCACCCCCCAAAACAACCCCCCCACCCAACAAAACCAACCCAACACCCAACACCACCCACCACCCAACCCCCCACACAAAACCCCCCACCACCAAACACACACCAAACCCACCAAACCACAACAACAACAACACAACCCACCCCCCCCAAAACAAAAAAACCACCCCCAAAACCCCCACACACAAAACCCCAACACAAACAAACCCACCCCACCCCCCCCACCACCCAAAAACAAAAAAACCAAAAACCCCCCCACCCACAACACCACAAAAACACTCCACCCACACCACCAACAAAAACCAACCCCACACCCACACACAAACAAACTCACAAAAACCAAACCAAAACCCAACCCAACCACAAACACTCACACCACCACACAACCCCCCACACCCCCCAAAACCACCACACCCCACAACCCCACAAAACCACCACCCCACACACCCCACACACCAACACAAACAACAACAACACCCACCACCCAAACCCAACACCCACACACCCACGCAACGCCACGCCACGCACCCACAACCACCCCAACGCCACGCCAACGCACGCAGGGGCACGCCCCGCCCCACGCAACGCCACCACGCACGCACCGCACCAACCCAAACCCACACCCAACACACCACAACAACCACACCCCACCAAAACACCCCCACCCACCACCACACAACCCACAAACACACCCCAACCACACATGCACCTTTACATAAAAACTGGTTTTTTCCCATTTTAATTTATTTTTGCTATATTTTTTTTTGGGTCCCAAATAAAAAAGAATATTTTTGGCCAAAACCTTCTATTCCCAACTTTCATTCATAAACAAAAATTACCTTGGAACACTATTTTTTTTTGAAGAACTTTTCTGACTCCTTGGCTAAACCCATAGTGTTAGCACTAGAAGGCATGCAAGGACATTACCTTTTAAAGGGGAAAGTGTCGCTATAGTTTTTTGATTTTTTCCCTTTCTTCTTCTTTCTTCCTTTCCCCTTCTTTCTTCTTCCCTTCTTCTCCTCCTCCTCGATATCATTAATATTATTATGTTAGTGTATGCTTTGATTTTGTTCTAGTAAGAAGCCAAGTTTCACCCCACAACCTAAGGCAACTCACTGTGATGTGATGTCTTCTTGTTTCTTAAAATGTATAATAATAAACTTTTTTAATTCTAATTTTTTAACAAGTTCCTTGGTTTTCCAGGTATAATTTCAGTCCATGTACTAACATCCTTCCTGACCTTTCCAAGTGCTCCAGTATCCACCTGTATATTTTTGGTTTAAGATTTCATATTTATTGGAATTCTATTTTGAGATTTTTTACTATATTATCAGGCCTATTTGCTTTGGTGGTACAATTCCTGTTTGTTTTGGGATGGTAAAATTCAATAAATTCATGGGAATGATGAACAATTGTTGCTTTTTCATAAAACTGGGTAAAAAGGGCCTTTGTATTCATACCAGTTCTTGGGGATGGGGGGGAAATAGAATAGTGGTTTTAAACAGGACAGTCCCACCAATTTTAGATAGTGGGCAAGGATTTCTATCATGCCTCAATTTATACTCAGTTCTTGTAAAAAAATGAACATCCCAAAACAATATTGTTGACTGTTTCTACATTTTGAGGCTGCACCACTGTGCACTACATTTGCTTGATAGTTTCTTGTCAACAGACTTTTGACTTTATGCTGCAAGAAAAAAAAGCCCCCCAGTTTTCTTTACTTTTCTGTTTCCGAAACCCTTTTGTATTTTAGGGCCTAAATTCTTTCAAAAAATACAACTATGGAATTTTTCTAATATCATGATCCCAAGGGAGGGGCCATGAGGGGGGAGGAGATTATAGGTAGCAAAATGAAAATAATATTTAGACTGTTTTTAAATTTATATATGTCTGTTTATCACATCATCAATTTGTTGTTTTTGCAGAATGTACGGGGGGGAGGTGCAGAAGACGTTCAAGATATTTTGTGGAAATCTGGCAGGAGCGACGACGAAGGACGACCTGCACTACCTCTTTTCTCAATATGGGCCTGTTATTGAGGCAGTTGTGGTGACCAGCAAGGACTTCGGATTTTGTTGGTTAGAGGCCAAAGGGCCAACAATTTCTTCTTTTTTTATCTTTTTTTCTTTTCTTCTGTTTTCTTTTTCTTTTTCTTCTTCTTTTCATTTCTTTTCTTTTCATTTATGTTTTTATCTTTCTCCTTTTTATTTGTTTGTATTTATGAAGTAATTTATTGATGTTATTGTTATTATTAATAGTAGTATTCTTTTTGTTATTATTATTGTTATTATCATTACTATTATTATCATTATCATTATTATTATTATTGTTAATATTACTATTATTGTAGTTGTTATTATTTTATTATTATTATCATTAATACTATTGATATAAGAATCACCACCAGCTTTATTGATTACATTTTGATATACAGGTGTTGTATATCGAAAAAGATACACCCACCCCCACACACCCACACACACCACACACAACACACACCACCACCACCAAAACACCACAACCCCCACACACCTCTGGCTTCGTACCAACTTCCTGCCCCCCTAGCCCACCCCTGGGGGTTAATGGGGCGGGGGCCTCGGGGGGAAGGTGAGCCTTGTGCCAGTCCTCCTTTCCCCCCAGAATGACCCCTCTGGGCAACGTCCAAAGTTAAAAATGGAAATGCTGGGGGGGAGGGGGTTTTTGTTCCCCTTGCCTACCCAGCAAGTAAGGTGGGGGGCTTGTGGGTCCCCTCTGGGAGGGGGCAAAATGTCGGGGTGGCAGGGATTGGAAACGAAGAGTTTTTACTCGTCCCGCCTGCGCCCCGGCAGGGCGGCCCAAAACCCACCATGAAAGCTTGGTGGGGGGAAAAAGCCCTCGGGAACCCCCAACAGGTGGATAGGGCAGTCCCCAACAGCCCTGGCCGACCCCCCTTATTTTTGGGGGCTGTGTGTTGGGCGGGGGGCGGCCAAGAGAGGTGGGGTTCGTTGCCAACCCCGGAGTTGGGAAACCCCCACCGAGGGGCTTAAACTTTCAGGCGTGCTTTTTCCGGGTAGACGCTTTGGAAACATCCGGCAGGAAATGAGCGGTTACCTCTGCTATCGCGGGAATTGAAAGCGGGGGACTGGGGAGTTGGAGGTGGCTGCCCTCTCTCAGAGGTGGGAGAAGACCCTGGGTAAGCGGGCACGATCAGTGTGGGGTGGTTTTACAACCTACTAACTGGTTCGGGGGCCGCCAAGCAATGGTTCACCACCCCTCCAGGGGTTGTTTAGGCCCCATAAGCCCATCCTCCCAGTCGACCTTCAGCCCCCGGGTAGTCGGAGGGTGGTGGGGGGACCCCACCGGTTTGATGAGCGTATCATGGCATTTGAGGGGAACTGAAGCATGCTTTTTGGGCTTTCTTGTCTCTTATTGGCTGTATTTACACTCCTACCGATGTATATAAAAAACCGATGTGAAAAGGAGGGCGTTTCTACGCCCAAAACTTGGCAATCTTGTGGCAAGGGACGATGGTGGGGGGGTGGCCCCCCCGGGGGGTGGGGACAATTTCGCATTGTTTCTGGGCGGGACTTTCCAATTGCGGTAATCTGGCTGTGGTTGACCGAGCGGGCTGGGCCTATGGAAGGATGTTTTGTTCGGGCCCCCCCATGGGCTCGGGACGGGCTGATCCCAGCCAGCGAGGAAAATAGCCCTCCTTTCTCCGGGACTTTGGCTAGGTCCCAGGGAAAAAATGAGGATCTCTGGCTTCCTGGTACCAGCGCTTCTAAACCCCGCATCGCTGGCGACCTTGGTTACAAGCGATACGGGGTAAATGTGGCCAAGGAGATCGACCCACATTTCTTGTTCAGCACGCGATGGGGGGGATCCTCCAAGGAAACTGCCAGGGTTTTACCGGGAGTGTGCTGAGTTTTCTGTTGGGCCACCGACCCCATAGGCTGCTTTGTGGGTTTACCCTGCGGTTTTTCCACTTCAAAAAACTTCCCCCGTCCCTCCAGTGGCCCACCCCTTAAGGTGGTTTTCACTTGGACAGAACTACAAGGGAGGAGGAGTGTGGGGGGCCCCGTGGGTTTCCCGCCCACGGGCAGGTCTCTGGGACCGATTCTCCAGAAAACCAGGCAACCTGACGGATTCCAGTTTGCTCTGTGGGGAGTCCTTCAAGCGCGTAAAACACTCGAAAGCAGCTCAGGAGTTCTCCCATTGGCGCGTTTACGGCCCCAAGGGGCCCAAGGCAGAATTTACCAATTCTCCCCTGGGAGGGGACATTAGAGGGCCACTGGGAAAGGCGGTGTTCGCCAAGGGGGCTTCGGCTGGAATGGGGGGAATTCAAGCCCCCTTTGCGCGTTCGTTCCATGGGGTGCGTAGGGCTCGGACAACTGGCTGAGAAGGGGACCAAGGGACACAGTTTTTTCATCAGGAAATCTTTTGGCTGAGGGAGGTCCGAGGGAAGGCCAATTTTTCTTGGTAAATGGACCCTTCGGCCCTGCCCTACCAAGCCCTGAGGAAAACTAGAAAAACTGAAAACCCCTAAAAGCCCTTCCTCACAGATGTTGGGGGACTTGCCAGTCCGATCCGGGATAGCGGATGGGGAACGGGAATTCATCTCAGAATCAGTTGTTGGGGGTTCGTGGAAAACGGTTTGGGGCTGAGTATTTTTTGAAAAACAGTTTGTAACCAGGTGGATCCTCCAACCAGTTTAGCTTTGGATGCCAAAGCGATGGTCCTCAGTGGGCCTGTTTGCCGGACCCACCCCATTCAGTGGAGGAAAACCTCCTACCCTAACAGGAGGGTTTAGGGCTGGCGAAATTTTCCCAAGCTGAAGAGTGGGGGAAAAAGCTGGGCAGGCATATGTTGATATCCCTGCTTGAAACTACTAAAAGGGGGCTGGGGTTGGGAACCTATGGCTGGGGGGGGCCTGGCATACAGTTCCCTGACTGCCATTTTTGGGGCCCAGGTTCTGGTGACCATTCCCCCCCTGAACCTTTGTGGAGGGGGCGTGGTCATCCCTCCTTCTCTGGAAGGGGAAAGGGGAATCGATGGGGGGGGGACTGTAAGGCAACTTACCGTGGGCCATTACACTTGCCTCAGCCATACCAGGCCAAGGTTCCTCGCTCCACAATTTCTTCTGAAACACGGATCTGCAAACCACACCTACTGAGGGCACCCAGGGAGGGGACCACGAAGCAGTCTGGATTTTACTCCTGGCAAGTCCACCCAATAGGAACCGTTATTTACTAGCGCTTCGGAGTAATTGTTGGAAACGCCCGTCGTGGAGTTTGGGTCGTGGGTTTTTTGCTTACAGCCTACCAATCGACCCTCAAGAAAGGCGTTTTGACTCGGGTGGCATCGGGAAATTCGCTATGGGGGAGATCCTGAGGGGGAACTGGACAGGGGGAATTCCGACCACAGATTATTGGCCCTGATTAGCAAAGCCCCTTCTATACTGGTTAACTGAAAGTGCTGTAAAGTGTGGGGGGGGGGTATGTCGAAACTTCTTCTTCCCTGGTTAAATTTCAGGGGGGGAGGGGCAAGGCTTTGTGTCCCTGTGCCCAACCCCACAACCTTTTTTCAAACACTTGTATGGGGACTGGATAATGGGGGCCAGAGCTTACTAGCCCAAAGGTCAGTGCGGGAGGTTAAACACTAGGCAATATTAAGGGTTCTCGGACCTTTGGACTTTTTGCCGACGATGGTTTTTTGCCATCCTATCTGAGGTCCTTGGGAGTTCCACTTTGTGGCGGGGGGCTTCTTGATGCATTTAGCAAATGAGGCGAAAGCCCCCTTAGGCCTAGAGGTTCTCCCGGGGGGGGAAACCCAAGACCAAAGATTCAGGGAACCCTTTGGGGGGCCTGTTTTAGGGGGGACAAAACCCGTTCAGTCAATCCCATGCTTGCGGGCCAAAGGGACGTTGAAAGTCACAGAAAGTTTTTTACATTACCTTGGTAGCGTAAGTCCCCCCAAATTCTCCTGGGGTTGTTCAGGGGGGACCCAGGAAAGTCAGTAGGACGGATTGGTCCTGGGCAAAACAGGAGGCCCATGAAAACTCGATCAAAAACAAGAAGCGTTTTTTGGAGATGTTCCCCGGTAACCTATTGCAGGAAAGGGGGACCCCAAGGCCTGCGTGTCCTTCAAAGGCCTTGGATTAACTTCCAGTTTTTTGCTCGTATGGGGAAAGAGCGAAACAACCTGGACCGCTATTCCCAGTTGCCCCTTTGGGAGGTCTCGCCCTTGATGGGCCTTTTTGTAAAACAAAGTCCCTTCCACCGGAATTCATGGGGGGGTTTTTTAACAAGTTTGGGCAGGGACCCACGTGGTCCAAAAACCGGCGGTTTACCACCATGGGAGGGAACTGGGGCATGGGGGAACCTGTTACTTGCCATAATTCCGGGATCGCCAACTCAGGGCTATATGGCCCCCTAGCTCGCCTCCCTATGGGACGACCCTGCCCCCACCAGGTTGTCTCCCTCTTTGCGGAGGGGACAAACCCTGGGTGGAGGGAGACCTGTGGGGGACGTTCCCTAGGAAGATTCAATGGGGCTTGGGGCAAGCTCGACGAGAACCTGTCGTGGAGGAAAACTAGAGATGGGGCCGTGTGGTGGCCTGGCCCTGGAGGACTCGCCTCGAGGGGATCCTCGTGGGCTGGAAAGCGAAGGGTGGATGCGGCCCATTGCCGCCCCCGTTCGGCGTTGGCCCCTTGATGATGATGATATATATATATATTATATATTATTATAATATATATATATATATATTATATTAATATATAATATATATAATATATATATATAATGTATATTTATGTATATTTATTTAATATAATATTTATGTATATTTAAAATAATATATATAATAATATATATTATATAATTATATTATATATAATATTAATATATATATATAATTATATATATATACATATATTTTATTATATATTATATATTAATATATAAATAAATATAATATATATAAAATATATATATATAAATATATATATATATTATATAATATAATAATATATATATATATATATATATATATTATATATATATATATATATATAATATCCCCACCCACCCCAACCACACACCCCCACCACCCACACCACACACACACACAACACAACCACACACCCACACACACACACCACCCACCACACAACACCCACCACCACACATAACCACCACCACACACACCCACCCCACCAAACACACAACCCACCCACACACCCACCCCACAAACACCACCAACCACACCACCAGGTTTGCCCCCTGGCGAGATATCTATTCGGTATTTTCTGGGTGGCTTCTTCATTGGCGGTTATTCGGCTTTGTGGACCAGGGCTGGCCTATGAAAATGTCTTTACCGGGGGCCCCCCCATGGGGGCTCGGGAAAGGCTGATCCCAGCGCAGTGGAGAATAGACTCCTTCTCCGGGGATTTTGCTCCGAGGGGAAGCTACCCCCCCCATTTCGAAAAAACGGGGAAAACCTCCCTTACCACCCCGCTCTGCCCCCCCCCAGGCTTGTTTTCGTATTCCCCCAACCGGTTTAAAACTAGCTCCTCTTTCCCTTTCCACTCTTTTCTTGCTTCAAAACCTCCACCCACTGCCCTCCTCTTTTACTCTTCCTCTTTCTGTTGAAAAAAAAAATCCAGCCCTTCCCCTTGGGGGGTCAAGCCTAGGTTCCCAAGAAAAATGGGGGTCTTCTGGCATTCCCTGGTTAACCAGTGCTCCCCAAAAAACCCCACATCGCTGGAAACCCATTGGTACAGCGATATGGGTACAGTGGGCCAAAGGAAGACCGAAACACCACATTTCTTGGTTTAGCAAGGAACTGGCAGGGTTTATCGGAAGGGCCGAGTTTTCTGTGGGCCACTGGGACATATGCTGGGTTGTGGCTACCCCCCCCCCCCCTGCCAGGGTAAGCCCACAAAACTCCCCCCCATCCCTCCCAGACTAAGGGAGGAGGGAGGTGTGGCCCTGTGGGATTTTCCCCCCACTATGGGCCAGTAATCGGGGACCAATTCCACGGACAAAAACTCACAAACACCATGAACGTATCCAGTTTTGCTCTGTGGGGGAGCTCTTTTCCAGGCGGCCCAATAACCACTCGAAAAGCAAAGCTCAAAAGGTTTCCCCCCATTGACGTTAACGGCCCTGAAGGGCAAAGGCAGAAAATCCCCATCCTCCCTGGAGGAGGACCATTAGAGGGAAGCCACTTGAAAGCGTTGTCGGCAAAAAGGGCTTGGGGCTCTGAAATGGTAAACAAATCTTGCCCTTGGGCTTCCCATGGTGCATTAGGGCCTTGGGACACTGCTGGAGAAGAGACAAGGAACCAGTTCATCAGGAAATCTTGCTTGAGGGAAGGGTTTGAAAGGCCATTTTCTTGGTAAATGGGACCTTTGGCCCTGCCTACCAACCCCTTTGAGGGAAAAAAACTGAACCTCTAAGCCCCTCCTCCTCAAAGGATGGACTGCAGTCCGAATCAGCAGGATGGGATGGATCATCTCAGATCATGTTTGGGGTTCGTTGAACATTGGGCTGAGTATTTTGAGAGCAGTTTTACTAAGGTAGGGAACCCCTCCAAAAAGTTTAGCTTTGGATTGCAAAGCGATGCCCCAACAGTGGCCTTTGTGGCCGGGAACCCCACCCATCCAGCGAGGGAAACCTCCTCCCCATAACAGGAGGGTTAGGAATGGTGATTTTCCAAGCTGAAAGAGGGTTGGGAAAATCTCCCAGGGCATATGTTGATATATCCCTGGCTGAAAACCTGCTAAAGGCGGTGGGGTGAAAACCTATGGCTCGGGGCCTGCATAACAGTCCATTTACTTTGACCCATTCCCCCTGACCTGCTGAGGGGCGTGGTCATCCCCTCTCTGGAAGAGGAAAAGGGGATCGTTTTGGGGGATTTTGTAGGCAAACTACCCCCGTGGGACCATTTTACACTTCCTCAGCATTACCAGGGCCAAGGTTTCTCGCCCACATTTCTTTTGAAAAAATGGGATTCCGGCAAACCCATTACTGAGGCATCAGAGGGACCGGGGAAGGCCAGTTCTGGATTTTTACCTTGGCAAGTTCCACGGAAAAGGGACTGTATATTTAGCGCTTCGGAGTTAATTGTGGGGAATTGCCGCGGTTGTGAGTTTTGGTCGGGGGGTTGGCTTTTGCAAACCCTGCATGGGGGACCTCAAAGAAAGGTGTTTTGACCTCGGGTTTTGAAATCGGGAAAATCGCTATGGGGAAGATCCTGGGGGGGGGACTCAGGGGAATTTCCGGGACACAGGATTAAATTAAGGCCTAATTGCCAAGCCTCTATACTGGGTACTGAAAAGTTGCCTGTAAAGTGTGGGTGGGGGGGTTTTGCTTAACTTTCCTCTCTATTTAATTCAGAGGTGAATTAGCCAAAGGCTGTTGGTCCTGCCCCACCAAAAACACTTTTTCAAAACAACCCTTTTATGGGGACCTGGGGATAATGGGGAAAGGAGCTTACTAGCCCAAAGTCCAGTTTGTGGAAGCCCAACATTAGGCAATAAATCAAGGGTCTTCAGACCCTTGGGACTTTTGGCCCGATGGATTTTTTGCTATTCCTTTGGATCCCCACCTTGTGGTGGGGCTTCCCTTGATGCAATTTAGCAATTGAGGCGAAGCCCCTGGGCCTAGAGGTCTCCTGGGGGGGACCAAGGGGAAACCAAGATTCAGGGATTTTTGGGGGGGCCTGTTAGAGGAACCCCGTTTTCAGGGTCGATCCATGCCTGCGGCGGGGGGACGTTGGAAAGTTACCAGAGAGTTTTTTTTTACTTACCTTGGTAGCCAACCAGTTTCTTTATTTCTCTGGGACTGGGTTCCCAAACCAAAAGGACAGTTTCAGTTGGGCCCCCCCCGGGATTTGGTTCTGGCAAACAGAAAGCCATTGAAAACTCGGATCAACAAAGGCAGCGTTTGGAAGATGTTCCCCCGGTAAACCTAGGGCCAGAAGAACCAAGCTGCGTGTCTTCAAGTTTCTTGAAAACTGCCAAGTTTTTTTTGCTCTATGGAAGCGAAAAACCCTGGACGCTATCCAATTTTTTCTTGGGAATTCCGTTCTTGATGGTTTTTTTGTAAAACCAAGGGGTCCCCTTCGGCCGGACCCAGGGGGGTTAAACAGTTGGCAAGCACCAACAGGGTTCCCCAACCCAAGCCGGTTTACACCGTGAAAAACGGGGCATGGGGACCTGTTATTTGGGTTATTTCCCGGGGATTGCCCCCACTTTTAAAAGGAATATTGGGGAACCTAGCTCGTCTTCCCTTGGGGCCCAACCCCGGCCCCATCAGGGTTTTTTTTTCTCTTTTTGGAGACAACCCCCTCGGTGGGGGAAACCCCCTGTTGGTTAGGGAACCAGGGAGATTCATGGCTTGGGCCAGCTTTGACGAGAACCTTGTCGTGAGGAATCATAGAATGGGCCGGGTGGGCCTGCCCTGCCTTCCCTGCCTTTGAGGGATCCTCGTGGCTGGGAAAGGGGATGGGTGTTAATGTGGGGCCCCATAGGGCCCCTGTCCGGCCCGTTGGCCCCTTGGATGAATGGAGATGGGTAATATACAACATACAAGTATATGGTTATGTGTTGTTGTTTTGGTATTTATTATAATATAAAATTATATAAATATATATATATATTAATATATATATTATATATATATAATATTATATATATATATAAATGTAACATTGTTCCCTCCTTCCCATATTTTTTTTTGAATTAACTTTAATTGCACATAACATTTTGAAGGAAATCCAGGTTAAATATTTGCTGCCTGAATTCCTGGATGCTAACTTTTTTTAATTCAATGTTTTTTTTTTTTTTAAAAAACTGAAAATTCCCCATCCCTTTCCCCAACCCCACAGCAAAATAGGGGCCCATATGAAAGGGGGATGGGGAAAGAAATTGCGGAACCTGGGGGGGGGGGGGGGGGTTTTATATTTT